>NW_028244405.1:0-78443 GCF_964263255.1 Lissotriton vulgaris | reverse complement strand
TGGCTGTAGCTGTGTCTAATTTTTCTATGGAAAATTGCAATGTACCTATAGAAGGAGTGGTAAACAAGGAGAAGCAACTTGAGGAGGGGCGGGCAATGTCTTTTTCAGGTCCTGGAGGCAATATACTAGGTGTACAAAATTAGCAGATTAATCCTACACCAGGGGCATTGCCTACGATAATCACTAATCACAGTGAGTCTAGCATAACTGTAATACTTTCAGGCTTAGTGGAATCAACGGTTTCGGAGGAGGTACCAGAAGTGCCCGAGACGTCCCGACATTTAATTTCTAAACAAATTACAACAAGTAAGGAGGTTAACAATCCTCTTTCAAATTCCGCTCCACAACAACCTGCACACCCTGGACAACTACCAGAGGGGGAAAAAGATCTCACTGAGTTTTACTCTTTTTCTGATGGAACTGAAGAGGTTGGAGTCGACATATTAGGGGAATGGTCTGAAAGCTTTGAGTCAACGGAGGATGAGGATGAGGAATCAGAAACACATATATATTCCTCAGAAGATAGTTATGGTGAGGGGAGGCAGAAGCCTAACACTGTAAAGACTAAGAATAAACCTAAAGGTAATGCAAGAACTGTACTTAAGAAAACAACAACAGGTCATCTTGATTACAATCAAGGTGCTTCCTCAGACATGCCAGACGACTCAGAGATAACCCCCTCTGCAGTAGAGACTATTCTACAAGCCATAGCAGCCCACAGGGAAGAGACTGCTCAGGATAGCAGAAGATCCCGCACAGCCTTGCGGAAAATGCAGGGGGTCGTAAAAAAACTATCTAAGACGTGCATACGTATTGGGGAGCACGTAACTGAAATGGAAACAAGGGTAATGGCAGCAGAGAAGGACTCCTCTGAAAACTATGAGAAAATTAAGCTTCAGGAAACAGAATTGAGGGATATTAAATGGAAGCCTGAAGATTTTGAAAATAGGCAGCGCCGCAATAATCTTTGCATCCTGGGGATACCAGAGAAAGTGGAGGGAGAAAATATACGAGCTTTCATTACTAAACTTTTCAGCGAAGCTATGCCTGAGCTACAGAACTGGAATTGGGAAGTTGAAATTCAACGGGCCCATCGAGTCCCCTTTAATCCACCGCCAAAACCAGGATTATATCCAAGAGCAGTTTTAGTGTACCTTGGCAATTTTTTACTTAGACAAGCGAGGCCAGATCGTAAAATAGCTTGCAATGGATTTTCTTTCTTCACAAGACCTGACTTTTGCCATGCGACTGTTGAAAGACGATGGAGGCTGCGAATGTTGATTAAATCTTTCCAAGACAAAGGCGCTCTGGCCTTTTTGAATAACCCCGCTACTCTTAAGATTGTCCATCATGGCCAGACAAAGTTTTTCCAGTCAGAGATAAAAGCTAAAGCATACTTAGATGAAATATCTTAGATAAAATCTCCTTCATTTGGGACATAATGTTTGCTTGATGGGACATAATGCTTGATGGTTAGAATTAATAACCTACACATTACAATGAGATATGTTTCTTTCACCATTCCTCTTGATGTTTTAAGAATGTGCGGTGGATGAGTTAGCGGATTAGCAGACCTAGGTATAGAATAGGGAATGTATGATAGGTTGAATATAGTTATGAGATATGATTTGATATGTGATGTAGAATCCCCCTTTTTTTCTCTTCTTTTCTTTTTTCTTTTTTCTTTTTTTCTTTTCTTTTGACAAGGTAGCTCAGTAGAAGTGCAGCAATATCATCACACAGACTCTGGTTGAGTCTGATAGCCTCTGCAAGGGGGAGGGCAGGGAGAAGGGGTGGGTCAGAGGGAGGGACAACGAAGAGGGAAGGGGAGGGAGGGGGAAGGGGAAGGGGAAGCAGAAAATGGAAAAAAATCAGGCGTGATAGCAGGTATAGATTTAACTATGGAAAATATAAAGCAGGACTTGTACATGGAATATGATTTGAGCAATATTAATCGACAAAACTACCATATCAATAATGGGTAAGCTTAAAATACAAACTTGGAATATAGGAGGTTTACTGGCCAGAGATAAGCGAGCAAGACTTGAGGAATTACTAAAACTGTATCCTGTAGACATTTTATGCCTACAAGAAACCCATATCCCTTGGAATAAACAAGCGTTATTAAGTTTGAAGGGATATAATTTAATAGTAGCTTCATCTCAAACAACAAACATAAGAGGGGTTGCAATATTGGTTAAGAACTGCCATGGACAAGGAACACGTTGTACATCTGATCCATATGGAAGATGGGCAATTGCTAAATTAGTAAGTGGAATCACGATATGTACTGTTTATGGTTCAAATCAGGATGATCCTAACATTTTTGAAACTTTAGAAACAGAATTAGCTATGTGGCAAGGCCCGCTAATTTTTTGCGGCGATTTTAACATCTCGCTAATACCTCCCTTATCACCATATGTAACCAGATCTAAGTATATAGGCCGGAAACCAAAGGTTTACCGTGCAGTAAGTAGTCTAATATGTAGCCTTGGGCTAACTGATATTTGGATGCAAAATAATCTAACAGACCCTGGCTATACGTATTACTCGCATCCCCATCAAAAGTACGTACGAATAGATTATATTTTTACATCTAAAGAGTTAACATCTTCTTCCCATATAAACAAACTTCCAAAAACATTATCAGATCATAATCCCCTAATATTATCAATTGAGTATGATGCCAATTATACTCAAAAAACAACATGGTCCTTTGACAGGAAATTACTATACAATCAAGAATATATCAATTACATTAAA
Organism: Lissotriton vulgaris; assembly: GCF_964263255.1. NCBI lineage: Eukaryota > Metazoa > Chordata > Amphibia > Caudata > Salamandridae > Lissotriton > Lissotriton vulgaris. Next base: position 75,680 of record NW_028244405.1, on the reverse strand, counting down.
ACTTGGACTGAGGAATTTTTCAGTATGAATCGATTTAGTGCCTCACGAAATACTGTTTGGGATACTTACAAAGCCGCTGTAAGGGGGGGAACTATTATTTACCAATCTAAAATTAGGAATGAGGAAAAGAAAGAATACGAAATAAAAATAGTTGCTTTAGCTAAAGCTGAGAAGGAACATATTTGTAAAATTAGGCAAAAACAAGATGCGAGTCAGGTGATGATGCAGGTAGCAATACTACGCAACTGAAATTAACTCTCAGTTTCAGAGATATTATCAGAAGTTGTATACAGAGGATGATGCTAAGAGGTCTGAAGTAGATACAAAAATGTTTTTAAACAATTTTCTTAGCAACCCTGAGGCTACGAAATTATTGGACGATGATATAAGAGAGGATCTGGAAAAGGAAATCACAATTACGGAAGTTAGTGCCGCATTATCATTATTAGCATCTGGCAAAGCAGCAGGTCCCGATAAGATACCGATTGAGCTATTTAAGTTACTTAGCCATCAATTACTACCGATTTTACATGACTTGTTTCTTGGAATACAATTTAATGGTATACCTCCAATTTCTTGGGAGGAAGCTAATATAATCGTCTTTCCGAAAAAGGGAAAATCTCCTGAACACTTTACCTCATATCGCCCTATATCTCTTATCAATTCGGACTCTAAATTATATGCAAAAATTCTAGCACTCAGACTCAGTGGGGTCATTGAACAGCTCGCTTCCCCATGGCAGCATGGCTTCATTCCTGGAAAGGGAACTACAGATCATATCCGTAGGGCAACTGCCTTATTTGATGCCATGACTGCCAGGGGGGAGCGAATGTCGATGATCCTACTTGATGCTGAGAAGGCTTTTGTCTTCTGTCCCTCAGGCTGAGCGGTCGCTCCCCAGTGTCCCCTCGTGACACTCGGTATTGTTGTGCTGCTTTTTGCTCTTTAAAACTGCCTACTTTCAATTGCCTGCTGTGTGCCTGCTTGCCGAGTTGATCTATTTGCACTTTAATTAATTATATCAGCCGCTTTCACTGTTTGTGCGCGTTTTGACTAGCGCGACGCTGTGCTCCCCCCTCCGCCTCCATTTTGTTGTTATTGTGATCCCTGGAGCCCGCCCCGCCTCCCAGCTGAGCCGCCCTCCCACTGACCAGATCAGCGCTCCAGTACCTGAGAGCGCCGTGACTCGCTCCTGTCCCTCAGGCTGAGCGGTCGCTCCCCAGTGTCCCCTCGTGACACTCGGTATCGTTGTGCTGCTTTTCGCTCTTTAAAACTGCCTACTTTCAATTGCCTGCTGTGTGCCTGCTTGCCGAGTTGATCTATTTGCACTTTAATTAATTATATCAGCCGCTTTCACTGTTTGTGCGCGTTTTGACTAGCGCGACACTGTGCTCTCCCCTCCGCCTCCATTTTGTTGTTATTGTGATCCCTGGAGCCCGCCCCGCCTCCCAGCTGAGCCGCCCTCGCCCCTCCCCCTCCACTATCCATATATGACAGGAGTTCCCGCGCGCAGCGTTTACGCGCAGCGACCGCGCCCAATCCGCGCCGAAGGTGCGCCAAAGGTAAGCCCGTCTACGCCCGTCCACGCCTGGACCGCGCCCAGTGCCAGTCCCCCTGCCCCTCGTGCTGCCCAGCCCTCCCGCATTACCTACGATGCCGCCACCCTCCTAGCCCTTAACCCCGGTCGCGCCCCCAACTGCGTCCAAGCCGCTCCTGGACACACCCATGGACCTTTCTCCTGCTACTCCTGCAAATTCATCGGCACCGACAACATCTTCGCTACAACCACGCCACAGATTCCCGACCCCAACCACCTACAGTGCATCCTTCTCAACACCCGCTCGGTCCACAGACACGCCATTGACCTATGGAATCTACTAGACACCATCTCTCCGGACGTCGCCTTCCTAACAGAAACATGGATGAACGCTTCCTCCGCCCCAGACATCACCATTGCCATCCCTGAAGACTATAAGATCACACGCAAGGACCGTACCGGCCACACAGGAGGAGGAATCGCTATCGTCCATAAGAAATCAATCCGCATCTCAACCAGCTCTGACGCCAACCTCGCCAACTCCGAACACCTTCACTTCCAGATCCACATCGACCCCAAGACCACACTCAGAGGCACCCTCCTCTACAGACCACCAGGACCCCGCGCAAAATTTAGTGAAGACATCACGGACTTCATCACTCCTCACGCGCTCCCCTCCAAAGACTACATCCTTCTGGGAGACCTCAACTTTCACCTTGAAAAGATCAACGACCGCAACACCACCACCCTCTTGGACAACCTCGCCAACCTCGGACTTAAACAACTGGTCACTTCCCCCACCCACATCGCAGGTCACACACTCGACCCCATCTTCACCTCCAGCAATCATGTCTCCTTCAGCCACACTACGGATCTCCTCTGGACTGACCACAGCTGCGTTCACTTCACCTACAACAAGCCAAAACCCATCAACCACCTCCAACCAACTCTGCAAAGAAACTGGAACAAAATCACCACCGACCAGATCTCTTCATCGCTCCTTCTAAACACCCCAGCCCACTCTTCTAACCCAGACCAAGCCGCCGCCAACTTCACCCTATGGTTATCCAACACCGCCGACACCTTAGCACCATTGAAAAAACGTCAAAGCAAACCTGGCAACAAGAAGGCCTCATGGTTCAACGATGATCTTAAGAAGTCCAAGAAACACTGCCGCTCCCTTGAAAAGGCCTGGAAAAAAGACCCAACCACTAGCACCAAGGACGCCTTCAAAAACGCCAACCGCACTCACCACCAACTTATCCGAAAGGCCAAGAAAACAGCATTCAAGGATCGACTTGACAACAACGCCAACAAAAGCAAGGAACTTTTCAACATCGTCAAGGAATTTTCCAATCCCTCGGCCAACTCCAACGACATCACCCCCTCTCAAGCCCTCTGCGACTCCCTAGACTCATTCTTCCACAACAAGATTGCAGACATCCACAACAGCTTCGACAACCAACCCGGAGACCAGCCCACCCAACCATTTGCTGAACACTCTCCCCCCGAGAACACCCTTAATGACTGGAACCCAATCTCCACTGAGGACACCATACGCCTGATGAACTCCATCCACTCAGGATCCCCCACAGACCCATGTCCTCACCACATCTTCAACAAAGCAGACTCCGTCATAGCACCGCACCTCCGAGACGTCATCAACTGCTCCTTCAACTCCCCACCTTCCCGGAAAACTGGAAACACGCGGAACTCACCGCCCTTCTGAAAAAACCCACAGCGGACCCCACCAAACTCAAAAATTACCGCCCCATTTCGCTCCTTCCATTCCCGGCCAAAGTCATCGAGAAAGCTGTCAACAACCAACTCGCCGCTTTCCTCGAAGCCAACAAATCCCTCGACTCCTCACAATCTGGCTTCCGAGCAAAACACAGCACTGAGACCGCCCTCATCGCAGCAACAGACGACATTCGAACTCTACTGGACAATGGAGACACAGTCGCCCTCATCCTTCTCGACCTCTCTGCAGCTTTCGACACAGTCTGCCACACCACCCTTTTACAACGCCTCAGTAACATCGGAATACAAGGAAAAGCACTTGAATTGATCACCTCGTTCCTCACCGGAAGAACCCAGAGAGTCCGCCTTCCACCATTCAAGTCCGAGGCCACTGAAGTCATCTGTGGCGTACCCCAAGGGTCCTCACTCAGCCCCACCCTCTTCAACGTATACATGAGCCCCCTCGCGGCCATCGCCCGCCAACACAACCTCAACATCATCTCTTACGCGGATGACACTCAACTAATCCTTTCTCTCACCAATGACCCCAGCACCGCCAAAACTAACCTACACAAAGGAATGAAAGAAGTTGCCGAATGGATGAAACACAGCCGTCTGAAACTGAACTCAGATAAAACAGAAGTCCTCATCTTAGGTACATCCCCCTCTGCATGGGATGACTCTTGGTGGCCGGATGCCCTTGGAAAAGCACCCATCCCGACAGACCACGCACGGAACCTAGGCGTCATCCTGGATTCTTCACTCTCAATGAACAGACAAGTCAGCGCCGTATCCTCATCCTGCTTCAACATTCTTCGCATGCTCAAAAAAACATTTCGCTGGATCCCCACCGAAACCAGGAAAACTGTCACCCATGCTCTGGTCACGAGCCGACGGGACTACGGAAACACCCTCTACGCAGGTACCACCGCTAAACTCCAGAAGAAACTCCAACGAATCCAAAACGCCACAGCCAGGATCATATTAGACATCCCACGCAACAAACACATCTCTGGTCACCTGAAAGACCTCCACTGGCTACCCGTCAATAAGAGAATCACTTTCCGACTACTAACCCACGCACACAAATCACTCTACGACATCGGACCAGAATGCCTCAACTCTCGACTGTCCTTCTACACCCCCTCCCGCCAACTACGTTCTTCCAGCCAAGCCCTCGCCACTGTACCTCGCATCAACAAGACCACCATGGGAGGCAGATCCTTCTCATACCTGGCTGCTAGAACATGGAACTCACTCCCCACTTACCTTCGCCTTACCCAGAACCACCTAGCATTCAGAAAGCAACTTAAAACATGGATATTTTACAAGTAATCCTTCCCCTTCTTAAGCGCCTTGAGACCCTCTGGGTATGTAGTGCGCTATATAAATTCTTTGACTTGACTTGACTTGACTTGATCGTGTTACCTGGAAATTTCTCTGGGAAGTTATGACATGTAATAATTTTGGCCCCAAATTTATTTACTCAATTAAATCAATGTATCACCGCCTCAAAGCTAAAGTTTTGGCTGCTGGACTTTTTTCTGAATATATCAATATAACAAGAGGTACTAGGCAAGGTTGCCCATGCTCGCCTCTTTTATTTGCATTATATATCAATCCCCTTATTTTGAAACTATTTGAGAGTACTAATATTAAACCTGTTGTTAGCCATTTTTTTGAAACAAAAATACTGGCCTACGCTGACGACATTGCGATCGTTACATCCGAACCTACAGAGGCTATTCATGAAATAGAGGCAATTACTTCTGAATTTGGGCCTTATTCTGGATATTCTCTCAATAAAGGAAAGACGATTATAATAAGCACAGCAAACACAGTTTGTATGGATCCACGAAGAACCGAAAAAGCTACATATCTGGGCATTGAACTTTGTGCAAATACTAAGCTAATCGCACAAATCAATTTTGATTCACTACTGAAAAAAATTAAGAATGATTTTGAAAGGGTTAATAGTCTTCATCTATCCATTATAGGAAGAGTCAACTATGTTAAAATGAATACGTTGCCTAGATGCCTCTATTTATTTCGAGCAATACCACTAGCCATTAAACAAGAGACTTTAATTTTGATTAATTCATTTATATCTAAGTTTGTGTGGCAGAATAGGAAGATTAGGAGATCCATTGAGCTATTGTCTCTTCCTGTTGATAAAGGTGGCCTTGCCATACCTAATATGGTATTATATTACTGGGCAGCACAGTTAAAACAGCTTACACCTATGCTCAAAGGATATAGTGAAGAGAATCTAGAGGGACGTGCTGAAATACCTTCAATTTATGAACTTTTGGTTGGCCAGGAGGCAAAAGGTTTACTACTGCGAAAAACTGAGACAAGAAACTATAAAGATTTTAAAGGAGAAATTATGATTAATGCTTGGAAAACTTGGAACAAAATCGCTAAATATACTCAAGTTGAGAAAATTTATCGTTATACACCACTCTTACATTCTAATGCTATTCAGGGTCAGGATTCAGTTGGCTTTCTAAAACAATGGGCCAAGCTGGGAATTAAGACAATAGGCGATTTTTTAATAAATGACTATGATACAACTTTCCTAGCTTTAAAAATGAAATATAAATTACCGAACGGAGATTTTCTGAAGTTTGCACAGATATTTGCTACACTAAAAACCAAGGAATCGCTAATCTGCTTACATAAATATGAAATTATTGAAGTAATATTTAGAGCAAACTGCAGAATTGGAACCTTATACAATATTCTTTTAAGCATGAAGGATGATGATCTTGACAACACCGAAAGAAAGTGGGTGCTAAAATTGAATAATCCAAACGTAGATCTAAACCAGGTATTAAATATGAGCCAAAAGTTATTGATGGCAAGTAATCTTAAGGCACAACTATATAAAACTGTTTTTGTCCTTTATTTTACCCCCGCTAAATTATTTACATGGGGCAAACGGGAGAATGATTTATGCCCAAGATGCACTTAAGGGCCGGCAACCCTTACCCATATGTTCTATACTTGTCCTAATCTGATCTTAGTTAAAAATATGATAAATTCTTTTTGGGAAGAAATTTTTGGACATAAAATACCAGAATCCGAAACTTTATTTGTACTTGGCCATGACCATACCTTAAATTTGAAAAAATCTGAAGAAAGATTAGTTTTTATTGGCATGGCTGTATTTGGAATACTTCTATCTGCAAGATGGAAAGACATAGATCCTCCAAGCTTTCAGATGTGGTTAGCACGCTTTTTAGCAGTTTACAGATATGAAATCCAAAAATATTTAAAACAAGAGGGCTTCAATCTAAATTACGAGGAGATACACTATGGCGACCAATATCTGAATGGAAAAATGGTATTATGCCGAGTGGTATTGGATGATTGTTGAATATATCTATAATTGATCTTTGAGTTTATTTACAATGTATTTTAATTTTATCTCCCCGATGTTATTTATGTTGCTCTCTGTAACCATTTTTTAAATTTTAAAACCTGCAATGTTTTAATACTGCTCTATTATTTGAGTTCAGTTGAATTGATGTATTACTGCTATGATATCCTACTTATTATGCCTGAAAAAATAAAAAATAAATTGCAATGTGTTTTGGGCTCCTTCCACTTTTTCTCAGCCCCCATTCACAGATCGCCCTGAAACTTTCCAGAAAGAAGATATATATTTTTTTTCTTCGCTCCTCTGCACCTTTTCGGAAAAACGGGACACTCGTAGGTAGATAGCAGCACTCGTGGGAATATTTATCAGCTTCATTTTATTTCCAACGCTTCACAAACGCGTTTCGGGGTTCTCCCTTCTTCAGTGTGTTAAAAGCTGGTGCGAAGATTAAAAGGGGATCTCAATGAGATGTCATCAGTGATGTCATCAGTGATGTCATGTGAGATGTCATCAGTGATGTCATCAGTGATGTCACTGACCATGTCAAGAATGATGTAATATGTGACATCATCAGCAGTGGATTGCGGGTGCGCGAAATATAGTTAGTACAACTAACTATATAGGAGCAATTTCAATGGTTTTTTAAATGCTAATTCCTAACTATATAAGGCCTGAAACCTATGATTTTTTAAGTGAATATATATATATATATATATTATTGAAGTAATATTTAGAGCAAACTCCAGAATTGGAACCTTATACAATATTCTTTTAAGCATGAAGGATGATGATCTTGACAAAATCGAAAGAAAGTGGGTGCTAAAATTGAATAATCCAAACGTAGATCTAAACCAGGTATTAAATATGAGCCAAAAGTTATTGATGGCAAGTAATCTTAAGGCACAACTATATAAAACTGTTTTTGACCTTTATTTTACCCCCGCTAAATTATTTACATGGGGCAAACGGGAGAATGATTTATGCCCAAGATGCACTCAAGGGCCGGCAACCCTTACCCATATGTTCTATACTTGTCCTAATCTGATCTTAGTTAAAAATATGATAAATTCTTTTTTGGAAGAAATTTTTGGACATAAAATACCAGAATACAAAACTTTATTTGTACTTGGCCATGACCATACCTTAAATTTGAAAAAACCTGAAGAAAGATTAGTTTTTATTTGCATGGCTGTATTTGGAATACTTCTATCTGCAAGATGGAAAGACGTAGATCCTCCAAGGTTTCAGATGTGGTTAGCACGCTTTTTAGCAGTTTACAGATATGAAATCGCAATATTTAAAACAAGAGGGCTTCAATCTAAATTACGAGGAGATACACTATGGCGACCAATATCTGAATGGAAAAATGGTAATATGCCGAGTGGTATTGGATGATTGTTGAATATATCTATAATTGATCTTTGAGTTTATTTACAATGTATTATAATTTTATCTCCCCGTTGTTATTTATGTTGCTCTCTGTAACCATTTTTTAAATTTTAAAACCTGCAATGTTTTAATACTGCTCTATTATTTGAGTTCAGTTGAATTGATGTATTACTGCTATGATATCCTACTTATTATGCCTGAAAAAATAAAAAATAAATTGCAATGTGTTTTGGGCTCCTTCCACTTTTTCTCAGCCCCCATTCACAGATCGCCCTGAAACTTTCCAGAAAGAAGATATATATTTTTTTTCTTCGCTCCTCTGCACCTTTTCGGAAAAACGGGACACTCGTAGGTAGATAGCAGCACTCGTGGGAATATTTATCAGCTTCATTTTATTTCCAACGCTTCACAAACGCGTTTCGGGGTTCTCCCTTCTTCAGTGTGTTAAAAGCTGGTGCGAAGATTAAAAGGGGATCTCAATGAGATGTCATCAGTGATGTCATCAGTGATGTCATGTGAGATGTCATCAGTGATGTCATCAGTGATGTCACTGACCATGTCATGAATGATGTAATATGTGACATCATCAGCAGTGGATTGCGGGTGCGCGAAATATAGTTAGTACAACTAACTATATAGGAGCAATTTCAATGGTTTTTTAAATGCTAATTCCTAACTATATAAGGCCTGAAACCTATGATTTTTTAAGTGAATATATATATATATATATATTATTGAAGTAATATTTAGAGCAAACTCCAGAATTGGAACCTTATACAATATTCTTTTAAGCATGAAGGATGATGATCTTGACAAAATCGAAAGAAAGTGGGTGCTAAAATTGAATAATCCAAACGTAGATCTAAACCAGGTATTAAATATGAGCCAAAAGTTATTGATGGCAAGTAATCTTAAGGCACAACTATATAAAACTGTTTTTGACCTTTATTTTACCCCCGCTAAATTATTTACATGGGGCAAACGGGAGAATGATTTATGCCCAAGATGCACTCAAGGGCCGGCAACCCTTACCCATATGTTCTATACTTGTCCTAATCTGATCTTAGTTAAAAATATGATAAATTCTTTTTTGGAAGAAATTTTTGGACATAAAATACCAGAATACAAAACTTTATTTGTACTTGGCCATGACCATACCTTAAATTTGAAAAAACCTGAAGAAAGATTAGTTTTTATTTGCATGGCTGTATTTGGAATACTTCTATCTGCAAGATGGAAAGACGTAGATCCTCCAAGGTTTCAGATGTGGTTAGCACGCTTTTTAGCAGTTTACAGATATGAAATCGCAATATTTAAAACAAGAGGGCTTCAATCTAAATTACGAGGAGATACACTATGGCGACCAATATCTGAATGGAAAAATGGTAATATGCCGAGTGGTATTGGATGATTGTTGAATATATCTATAATTGATCTTTGAGTTTATTTACAATGTATTATAATTTTATCTCCCCGTTGTTATTTATGTTGCTCTCTGTAACCATTTTTTGCATTTTAAAACCTGCAATGTTTTAATACTGCTCTATTATTTGAGTTCAGTTGAGTTGATGTATTACTGCTATGATATCCTACTTATTATGCCTGAAAAAAAAAAAAAAAATTGCAATGTGTTTTGGGCTCCTTCCACTTTTTCTCAGCCCCCATTCACAGATCGCCCTGAAACTTTCCAGAAAGAAGATATATTTTTTTTTTCTTTGCTCCTCTGCACCTTTTCGGAAAAACGGGACACTCGTAGGTAGATAGCAGCACTCGTGGGAATATTTATCAGCTTCATTTTATTTCCAACGCTTCACAAACGCGTTTCGGGGTTCTCCCTTCTTCAGTGTGTTAAAAGCTGGTGCGAAGATTAAAAGGGGATCTCAATGAGATGTCATCAGTGATGTCATCAGTGATGTCATGTGAGATGTCATCAGTGATGTCATCAATGATGTCACTGACCATGTTATGAATGATGTAATATGTGACTTCATCAGCAGTGGATTGCGGGTGCGCGAAATATAGTTAGTACAACTAACTATATAGGAGCAATTTCAATGGTTTTTTAAATGCTAATTCCTAACTATATAAGGCCTGAAACCTATGATTTTTTAAGTGAATATATATATATATATATATATATATATTCACTGAAAAAAACCATAGGTTTCACACCAGTTGTATTTAGCGGGAAATTTTACTGACATAAAACCAATGAAATTCCACGTTATAGTTAGTTGGACTCACTATAACTTGCGCGCCTACAATGCACTGCTGATGACGTCACATATTACATCACTCATGACATGGTCAGTGACATCACTCATGACATCACTGATGACACCATCCAGTGAATGTGTGTCTTTCTGAAAAATATATATGTTTTATATATGTATTTGTAAAGGATGATGGAAGAATAAATGGTTAAATAAGTGTGTAAATGGATGTTTGTTTTTAAAAGAATTGATTGCTTAACTGCCTTATTAAGTGTATCTTAGTGAATACATATACTAGCAAGTAACTTTTAAATATTGAAATGTATGTATCAGTGTTTCACTTTGTGTATAAGTGGCTGTATGGGTTGGTGACTGACTCACTGTTTGTATGTGTTTTGAAGACAGCATATGTACAGGACTGTATGGATGGATGAGTGTGTATATGTGTGTGTTAGTGAGTAAACGACTGTCTAACTATTGTCTTTTTCAGTAACGACATATGTTTTAATCTAGTATATGTGAGTATTGATATATATAAGTGAGTATATGTGAGAGTGAGAGATTGTAAGAGTTCCTGTTTAAATAAGTATGTGTTTATATAAGTGATTGTTTAAGAGAGTAAGTATGTGTAAGTTTCCTTAGAAGTAAAGTGGTAGTGTGTGTATATCTGTATATGCAAATAAATGGATGTTCAATAGTTGTTTTGCATGTGTGAATATGTGTGTGAGTAACTTTTGGATGACTGTCGGTGTGTAACAGGATGTATAGGTCTATCACTACATATGATGAGTGAATATATATATGAATGACTATATAGAACTATTAGTGAATGAGTGGATGTGTATGTAGATGTTGGAATTACCTAATAAGTTGTTGTAATTGGTATTGGTTTCTCCTTTTTTAAGAAAATGTTAGTTTCTATTTTTGAATGTGTGTGTCAAAGGTTATTTTATGCTGATAGGAGGTCTGCCACTTTGTCACAAGGATGGTGTCATCAGTAATGTCATGAGTGATGTCACTGACCATGTCATGAGTGATGTAATATGTGACGTCATCAGCAGTGCATTGCAGGCGCGCAAGTTATAGTGAGTCCAACTAACTATAACGTGGAATTTCATTGGTTTTATGTCAGTAAAATTTCCCGCTAACTATAACTGGTGTGAAACCTATGGTTTTTTCAGTGAATTTCAAAGGTTTTTTTTATGCTAATTCCTAACTATAAGTCTCACTTTATAAGTAAGACTGTTAGCGCTCTAGTTGTTCTTTAGAACACTCTGGTACATACTGTCATTGGGCTATAGTTGCGCTACAGCTGGCTGATATTTGGGCGACATTTGTATTTTTTTGTCTCTGGTAGCCATCTTTGGGCTACATTGGGCTACATTGGGCTACATTTGGGCAACATTTGGGCTCTAACATATATATAGCCCAATGTAGACCAATATATATATTTTTTAAAGTTCATTTTCTTAAAAACAACTGGAGCATATATCTTGAGACATAGCAAAGGCACATCGGGCTACCAGTCCTTACAATTTTTCAAATATTTTTTTTTTTGTATATTGTTTTTTTTTTTTTGCCCTGGAGCGCTCCCGGTAAGCGCCCCGGTAAGCGCCCCGGAAAGCGTAGTATTTTGAAGCGCCCCAGTGCGCGAACCGGGAAGCATCCCGTTAGCACCAATGTCGCGATCGAAAACAACATCGTGACGCGTCGCGTAAGCGTGACGTATCGCGTAGCCGTGCGATGTGTCTTATGAAGTGCTGCGTAAACGCACCCGGAAGCGCTCCACGGCGCGGCCCAGAGCGTGTAACGTAAGCGCGCCGGAGGGCGTAACGTAAGCGCATCGGGTCATGTGACTTGAAAATAACACTTTTCATTGGTTCTCATCATTTTTTTCTCCAAATAATGAAAGCCCCCTCCTTTTTTCCTCATTCTTACTTTCTTCATTGAGAGAGCAAGAGCTATTTTTGAGCAAACAATGGCATCACTTGTTGCTGCAGCTGGTGCACCCCCACCACCAAGAAAAGAAGGTCCACCACCACAGTTTCTTGGAGGACAAGAAGAAGAGGAGGAAGAAGAGGAGGAGGATCAACAACCAAGGCACTTCCTGCCTTAAGAACTAAGACAAAGGCACGTTAAAGTGCACTTTATTTGGCAATTCTTTTCTTTTCCTGATGACCAGAAAAAGGTGAACGCCCCCAAAGTCACCTGTCTTATTTGTGACAAATTTCTCTCCAGGGGCAATCCCACAAAGAAATATTCTTTTGGTAATTTTACCATGATCCACCACATGGAGAGGTGGCATCCCAATAACTTAGCCCAGGTTGAAGAACAGGAACTTCTTAACAACCCACCCCCGTGGCCAGGACTTCCTCTACTGCACCCTCACTTTCTGGTCCTGAAGAACGCCAAATGGTGCCAAATATTCAGCAAAAATTTGGCAACCTCAAATTTGATTGCATTTTCTGTGGCAAAACATTATGTTATGGTGAACTTAGTGTCACCTTAATAAATAATGCTGTAGACAACCACCAATGCAGCAAGAAAAGGAAGCAATAATTCTTTTCTTTTTTTTTGCTCCTGTTGAACCATTTCCAATTCCCTGTTTTTTGTTTGTTTCCCTTAAAAAACCAAAAAAAATATAAAATTGTTCAAAAATACCACAAAAAAAATGTTCAGAAAAATAATTAAAAAATATATAAAACAGCAAAAAGAGTAAAAAAAGAAAAGTTCTTTTCAGAACTACCTCCCATTTATAAAATATTGCAAAAACTGTTAAACTCTGGCATTCTTTTTTCTCTTTTGTGCGCTTCCCGGTGCACTCCCCGGGAGGCCCTTTTATAGCCCTCACATCAAACCTAGGGGATCAGGGTGGGTCTACCCTGCCCCCTTATGGTCATTTCCCCCTTTGTTTTGGCCACCTCTTGTGCCTCGATTATACCGAGACACAGGATGGCGGCCGCTCCGAACTGTTTCGAATGTTTACAGACACCCGAGAGCCAATCAGCTTTCTGCGCGCAAGACGCGTGGCGCGCCTGGAGCGCTCCCCTAGATATATATATTTTTTTGAACCTAAATTACTCAAAATCCACTGGAGCACATATCTTGAGACATGAGGCTCTGAACTAGTATGTCTTTTAACGATCTATATATATATTCTCTGAAAAAACCATAGGTTATAGACCATATATAGTTAGGAATTAGCATTTACAAAACCTTGAAAATTCACTGAAAAAAACATAGGTTATGACCATATATAGTTATGGATTAGCATTTAAAAAAAACTTATTTTACTCACACAAAACCATTGAAATTCGCATATATAGTTAGTTGCATGGGTTAGTGATTAAACTGTCTTAATTTGTGCATCATTATATCTGTTGTTCTGTAAACTGCTGCATGTGTTGATCAGTAGCTATATGAGTAACTATATGGGTTATTGATTGGTTGCCCAAGTATTTGTATGGGAGAGTGAGTGTGTGTGTGTGGGTGGCTGGGAGGTGTGTGACTCTGTGCATAGATGATTCACTAGATGTATGGGTTCAAAACTGAACTGAAATCGAATCCAACTAGTACACTCACAGTAATGACGAAAAATCTGGCTGTACTACCCAATTCCATTAAACCCACAGTGGGAAATGAAAAGGCTCTGAGTAATATTGTATGAGCACCAAGAGGGGATATGACATTGGGAGTTCCGCCAAAAAGGCATACTTTAAATCTACCCCCAGAAGTTAGGCCATATATGGTTGTATTACCAGGAATTCCAGAGTTAGGGAACCTCATGGAAGAATCTTTTGCGTCCTTGAAAAACAAAGTGGCCCATTGACTAAATACAAATCTTACACACCTGGTTTTAACTTTCACGTCCTCTGGTAAGGGTGGGCCCTAGCGTGTCCATACCGCTGAGGTACACTACTTACGGTCCTGATGAAAGCCCAGTTAATTAAACATAGATGGGCAGAAACATGCTGGCCCCACTTTAAGGGAAACAACCAAACCATTATTTGGTAGATTTCCCACACATATATTTTATTTATGTCAGACTGACCATTGGATAAACTTTTTGTATGGTACAGCCTTTGACAATTTTGAATCACATTTCTTTTTACACTTTTGCCACAAATAACCAGCTCCGCAGTAATCTGGCATTGTAGCACACCAGGGAGGCATTCAGCTTCTCCTGGTGGGCCCGATGATGAAGCATGTCACCACCCAGGGTGGTGAGTGAGGGCTTCTTGAAAAGTCCCTACTGATTTCCAATGTGACTCATTCAGGTTGATTTTTCCTTCTCTGCTTTCTGTGCTCATACATGTGTCTTTCACAACAATCTTTTGTTGTTTGATAAGATTGACCAGAGGGACCAAGAGTGTCCTTTACAACCCCCTCTCTCTTAATGTGTTGTTACTAAATACAAATCGACCATTAACACCCCACATCACAAGTAAAATAGTGATGGCCCGCAGAGTGGCATGGGTGGGATCGAGATTAAAACTAACTCTGGGTGACTGTGTGTTAGTAAGCTTCAGTGATCCATGCACGGTTGAACATATGTGTAGCTGGAGTAAATATACTACCCAGTCTTCCATGGAAGCCCAATTTCTTTCTTTCTTTTACCCGCCTACTGTATCACCGGGTCATGAAAGTAATTTGACGCGGGTCACGCATCCTACACGGGGTAGGATGGTAAACCAGGGTTATGGGCAAATGAACAACTGGATGGGTGTCCCTTTAGAAAACAGGTTTAGCTACCTAGAAATGGTGGACTGACGTCAGATGCCCCCCAAAAAAACTGGGGAGAGCAAACAGGATAGTGTTATAGAATTCCCCCAAACCTCCTCTACTGCATGAGGTAGTAGAAATTTAAGTATTGTTGACCGCATCATGGGGAAGCATCATAATTTGTCAAGTAACCCAATGGTCTTTGCTCAGGATCAGGGGAGGTTAGATGACCACAGGGGAAAGGAGTCTTGCCTAGTAACAACTTTCTTAGGCACTAGCCCGGTGGCCCCAATCAATACTAGGGACACTACTAGGGACACTACAATGATTATAGACAATAAAGACACCATTACATTCTTATCATGGAACATAGCAGGGCTATCAAATAAACTAAAGGAACCAGCGTTTCTGCCCTTTATAGAACCATTCACAAAAATCTGTTTACAAGACAGGGGTGAAAACTCATAACAATGGTTTCCGCTTGTTTTTTGTACCTGCTAAGTCGTCAAAGAAGGGCAGGAACTCTGGGGGATTATGTACTTTTATATCTAATATTGCGAACATTGTAGTTAAAAAGTACTTTGCAGGATCTGACGCTATCAATGGGGGGAAACAAGTCGTTACTTTGGTTAACCTTTATAATAATATTCCAAGGGTTGATTCAAATAAGACATTAGATGGACTTACCCAAAGCTTGCAGCAGATAGCGGAAACTACCCAGGGGGCTGACTGTGTAGTCTACTGGGGGACCTAAATTGCCACCTATGTGCTCATAGCCATTTAGGTTTTTGTGGGATGGTAAACCTAAAGGGCGACCCTTGTACCCATTTTGAGCACTCAAATGTTGGGAGTAATTTTAATTCTATGCTTTATCAGTTAGACCTAGGGTTCGCAAATGAACTTTGCACCCCACAGGATTCCTTCACGCCCACTTTCATTGGAAGGGGTTGTAGATCGGTGATTGATTTTGCTCTGGTTTCCAATAGTCACTGTTGCAATGTCCTTAGCTGTCAGAAGGGAGGCATTGCACTAAGTGACCATTTTCCAATTTGTCTTTCTATAGCCTCTGTTACGAAAGACAACCATTATAACGATGTAGCCGGCAATCTTTATAACTATGGATTGACATTATCGAGATTAAACGGCTATAGTACAAAATGGAATAAAGTCGATGCCACAGCATTTATGGCAACTTTACTAAAAGAGCAGTATAATGACTTCATGACCTGTTTATCAGAAAGTACTGATTATGCCCAAATAGTGGTAGCATTTCAGAGGATTTCTAGTGAAATTAATAAAGCATTGACTAGGACACCTAAGAAGGGCCTGAAAAACGAGAGGGAGGGGTGTTTTGACTCAGCGTGCAGTAAAGCGCACGCTGCTTTAAAAATGACCCTTAAAAAAGAGCCAAAAAACAATTGTGACATCAGACAGGCCAGAGCTATTTATTATTCTGTAATCAAAAACCAGAAAAATTACTTAAAACAGGAAGCATGGCGAGTTTTACACCAAGCATGCATTTTGAGGGTTAATGTCAACTTTTGGAAGGCGGTCAATGCCCCCTTCTTTGCAGAAAGAAATACGAACTCTTTAGAGATAGCGATAGACGAAGTAACATGGGTAGAACACTTTACTGAGTTGTACAAAAAAAGAGGGTGGATTCTATACACAAGGCTAGCAGGGGGAAGATAGGGAGTAACGAACAGAGTCTGTTCCCACTGGAGATTGAATTTGCCCTACATGAAATTGAATTGGCCATACCAGAAAGTGCGTCAGGCAAAGCGACAGGTCCGGATTGGGTCCCAGTAGACATTTTTCAGTCCAATACCAACTTATGGGCCCCTCTTTTAACCAACGTTCTTAATAGTAGTAACAGAACTGGCTTCATTAGCACCTGGCAAGAAGCGGTCATGGTCCCAATATTTAAAAAGGGGGATTGTGATGATCCAAAGTGCTACAGACATATTTCTCTGCTAGACGCCCTAATGAAAGTGGCTAGTCGAGCCATACTGAACAGACTACAATTATGGGGGGAGGAAACAGGTGTTCTCTCCAGATTCCAGTACGGCTTTAAGATGGGTATTGGCACCATTGAGCAAGGATTAAATCTGGCAACTATAGTCGGGAAACATGTGGTGGCAAAAAACGGTAATCGTTTTCTAACATTCAGCATTTGATATCTTATGGGACACTTTGTCCCGTCTCGGCATTTAACTTAATTTGCTGAATTTTATTAAGGAACTTTATCGGGGGGCTGGGGCCAAAGTTCGTTTTGGTAATAAGGGTGAATTCACACCTGTCTTCCCTATAAGGAAAAGAATCCGACAGGGTTGCATTCTTTCCCCTTTTCTATTTAATCTTTATATAAATAGTGGGACCAATCACTTAACAATGGTTAAAAGGGATTTCTCTGAAAATAAAGGTAGCCCAGTCCCGTTTTTGTTATATGCCGATGACGCAGTAATTATGTCTAGAACTCAGGTGGGCTTACAGAAAGCACTCCCCACTTTTTCAGACTATATGGGAACCAGAGGACTGAAAATTAACATTGGTAAAACTTTTAACATGTGTTGTACACTAAAGAAAAACGAGTATTGCAACACTTTTTTAAAGAAGTCTGAGATAGAAACAACACGTAACTTCCCTTATTTAGGGATCATTTTTAATAACAGGGGAACCTGGACGGCGCCAGCCGAGGCGAGGGAATTAGCTTTCTCTCGTGCTATCGGAGCCATACAAAAAAATGCTAATAAATTGGGGGGCCGTCCAGTACATATTTTAACAGACATTTATAAATCGAAATGTGTTTCGACTGTAACATATGGTGCAGGGATATGGGGAATTGCTGATACCAGTGATATTTAACTATGTGAAAACTCCTTTCTTCGGTTTTTATTAGCAATCCCAAACTCAACATCCACCTATGTATGCCACAGAGAACTAGGTTTGCCATATGTGTCTGATCTTATTAAAATATGCCCGGTGCTACTATGGCATAAGGTGTGGGCAGCAGAAGAAACTGAACTTAATAGGGAGATCGTACAGGATTGTCCTGCGCACAAAATTAGGTGGTTTTCTTATGTGAAGTCATTTTTATCAGAGATTGGGAATCCAGAATATTATGATTCCCCAAAAATGTTAGCATCTATCCCTAGGAAAAAATTGAAGGAATTGTGCCTTAAATTACTAGAGACAAAACAGTGGCAGATAGAGGGAACGAAGGGGTCTGTAATTCCAAACCATTTAATGATGCAGGGATACGGTCTTCAAAAATACTTCATTTATATGCAAAGCAGTTTTTCTAGGATGCTCCTAACGTGCTTTAGGGCAGACAGTTTTTTCAGAATGGTAACTTTCCCAGTAACAAATACATGGTCAAAAGTTTTGCTCCCGTGCCCCTGTGATGATGTCTCACAACAGTTTACAATTCATTGTGTACTGTTCTGTAAATTTTACTCATTTGCCAGGAAGAAATATTTAATGTTTCTACTGAAGAAATGGGGCTTGAGACAGTGCAGACCTGCTCTCTTGAAACTCCAGATGTTGGAAGATGAAATGTCTATGCACCTAATGTCAAGTTTTTTTAATAATGTGATCAAATGTAGACATTCAATGATTTGAATGATTTGACTTATTATTGGACTTGCATTTTATACCATTATGAATTAATTGGATTTTTTGGAATGTATTGTTTATTCTGTTGCGCTTGCTTTTATGATTTTTAACATGGAAATCGAATAAAGCTATCTTTGACTTGACCAACTGCCCTATACATTTCTCAGAAATGTTAAGTCGTATCTTAAACATGCCTGATACGAGCGGTATTGTACATCTATTTAAGAACATATGTTCTGTACTGTAAGCCCCTTTTCAAGCGGTCCTAGCAATATTTCCAAACTTCGTGCACTCTGAGTTTGGGGGACTGCCTCTCCTTTTGGGACTCGTTGTGGGGGTACTATTTTTGCTCCTATTGCTACGATATGGCAAGCCAAATCACCAGTGCCACTCCAAGCACCATAGAGATAGCTCAATTAGAGATGAAGTGTTGTGAGTGCATCGTCCAAATTTTGGGATTAACTTGTTTATGAGAATTAAATACCACATGGTTTCTATCATTCAGACCAATCTGGCAAGATTGCATCTTACCTGTTCTACGATGCCTCATATGAGGAGAAGAATGTGTGCTAGACATCTGTCTAACACTTCCTTCAGTCAAGCCAACGGACGTTGATACTTTGCTGGACCCGGTAACGGCCCATGCGCGGTGTTATCCCCAGCGGCTAACGATTCTGATTACGGCAATCATTGAGATCTCACAGACGCAAAATGCTGATGCTGAGGAACAAGAAGAAACTACAGGTACAGGTACACAGGTAACATCCGATACGAACATTGCTAATGCGACCAATGCTGAAGGTAATGCTTCACATCTATGTGCAGTTAATCTTCTAAACGAGGTAATCCAACTGTCACCCACAATGATAGACAACTTTTTTACAGACTTAGGCTTTCTCCAAGCGCTAACACTGACTTTTGAATTTGGCACACAGTGTTCTAAGAAACTTTGAATTTGACCTTTATTTTTAAAAAACAAAGAACTTTTTCAAATTTGTGTTTTTCATTTTTGGCACAAAGTAACATGAATTCTTTGAATACTTCCAAGAGACAATATTTCACCTTGTAAACATGCAAACAGTTTTATGTAATCTGAGATTAAATTGTTTCGGCCTTTTCCCTTCCGTATTCACTATTCATTTCATAAATGTATATTTTTATGATTCATTCATTTAGCATTCAAAAAGTGAATATATGCTTCGAATGAAACATTGCTTTAATGTGTATAGCACCAATGCATCTTTATGTGTACAACCAGTTCAAATGCATTTTTATGTATTTTGGGTAGGTTTTCACACTTCAGGTTCAGATAGGTTTTAGATATGTTAAGCATGTTTAGAACTTAATGTCGTACATAAGAAAGTGGAGTGGGTGTTGTACGCCGATTTAGATTTCGTATGAATTTTCCAGATTCATGCCCTTATATAGGTACATTTCACATTGCCCTTATATGGGCATAGAAATCCAGCCCCTATTTAGGCATAGCCCATGCTACCCAAATACAGGCATCGCTACTTCCATCCGTTCATCTACGTCACAACGATTTCATACAAAACCAGACTCCTAAGCAGAAGGGACTTCGCCCAGCCTGGATATCGATTTCTCCAAGAAACTCATTATTATGCATGAACAACTATTTTCTAGGGGTTCATTCATGCCGTTCATATGCCCGACTTTACGTCAAACCTGGCATTCCTAAACACCTTCAAGGTATAAATAGACCTTCACTTACTGTAGCAAATCCCCGTGTGGTTCGGTGCAGTTTGACTGCCTACTTTCATGAAGCAGCTCGCTACAGCAAGTGTGGAAGGAAGCCAACTGTCTAGCTGATGCACTGACCAGAAGCTGTCATCTCCTGCTGAAAAATCCAGCGTCAGTGTTTCTGACTCATCTTGTGGGGTGTTGGGAAATCAGGTCCATGAAAGAGATACCAATCTCTCATTCTAAGGTATGGAGCTGATTGGAACCTAGAGAAATCTTTGGAAATTCTTGGCAGAACTAAACCTATGCTAAAAGACAAACACCTACTTCTTCCCTGCTACTAGACCTAGGTTAGGTACACTGGGGTAGGCATTTTTTAGAAGCACCAGTTGAGCATTTTAGCCTGTGTTATTTATGTATGTATTTTCACATCATAGCAACAGACAATGCTTTTACAGTATTATTTTATATTACTGTTCTCTCTGTACGCATTATACTTTGCATTCAGTCTAACGATTGTAGCAGTTCACCTCTCTTGCATGAGAAAGAAGACTGTTCAATAAACCCCTTTTACTGAAACGCCCATCTCTCTATTTCTGTGCAACTCTGTAGAAACGAAGCATGCACGATTGACTGAGTAAAATAGTTATCTATTGTTTCCACGACTCTGAAGATATGCTTCAATTCTTGGGGAAACAAAGTTGTCATGTTTATGCGGTTGTCAGGAACTAATCCCTTATTGTGTATTCGAGAAAGTTTCAAGTGACCTCTGAGCTAGCTAGCACACGCAATTAAGTTTAGTATACTCGATAGAGACATACTGACCTCAGTCCAATGTCAAATCTATAGTGTATATTATTCCAATGTGCATAGCCTATTGGGAATATAGGAATATAGGAACTACACTACAGGTCCAGCAATGTTGGATTTGGGGACAATCCCACAATATATGTAACAGTGTACCTCGCTTACCACAGTTTCTCCAACAATCTGCGCTCACTGATGGGTTAATCATATGTACTCTCTCTGGTGTGTAGTACCAGTAGGTTGCTACTTTTGTATGCATATCTGTTAGGGCCATGTTACTGGTAAGGTGATGCACTCTGTGACAGATACCTTTCCACTCTTTATTGTGTAGTGATCTCCCTATGTCTTATTCCCATCTACCTAGCCCTGCGTTGTATATGTGCATGTTGTGTGTGTTCAGTAACTTGTATAAGTCGGAGATCAGTCCTTTGAGAGATGACGTGTGGCGTCTGGTTTAGGCTGCATTACACAATGTCTGAGCTGTAGGTACCTTAAGTGCTCTGATTCTGGGATGTCATAGTCTGTTTTGATTTGTCGTAACAAGAGTACCTCTTCAACATTAAAAAACGGACCCACGGCGCCGCACTCGGAGCGGTGCCACAACATGAACTTTGTCTCCCCCATTCCTGTCGTTTAGATTGTGGTTAATGTTAGTCTGATCCCATGTCATTATTGTTGTCCATATGATGTCGGATACGTAAAGACTCCGTGGTCAGTGAGCCTTCATTAAAAAGGGGATTTTCATCAGTGACATACTTGCTACTGCCCTGTCCTGTAATATGCATTGTTTTCCTGACTCTGTATAATTCCATTCCACTAGATGCCATAACTGCTCTGCTTGACAATACAGCTGGAGTTAAGGAATTCCTAGCCCACCTTTGCTAAGTGGTAAAACGCTGAGGTTCTTTTTCATCCTAGGTTTGTGGCCCTGCCATATGAATTGCATGATCAATTTCCATTTCCTAATGCTATTTTTGTACCTATTCCTCTTCGATCTAGACTATCTGTTTCTAAATTCTTGTTCTGCCTGCCTCTAACTGCCTCTGCTATTACTCTTTGTACTACTACTATTAGTCTGTCTGTAGCTAAGCTTGCCCAGTTGGCCACTCTTTATTTAATAGGTTTTAAACTCAGATTCACCAATAGCTTTAGCCATTGAGTTCAGTCCTTTGGGTTGCCCTTTTCACTACTTGTAGTCTACCTAATCTTGTGGCTTTTCAACAATTCCCACCAACAAAATCCCCAACCAGATTTGACCATTTTTGATCGGATAGGACATACTACTACTGTTGTGGGGATTCTGCACATACAGAACTTTGCACAAGAAAATAGGACATTGGTGATGAGAGGTTGGATTTTGCTCATACCTCAATCAGAACTCACCACAATCCACTGACCGACTAGTTATAGTGTCTTGTTACTATTAGCTCTCTGAGCCCCCACAAAGATACCCAATGAGTAGACAACCCAGAACATAACACTCCCGACCTCTCAGTCGTGGAAGCAATGCACACCCTTTCACTCACTCATTCGTGTAAGTGCACACCAAATGTCACCAAGTCTATGTAAGTTCAAAAGGCTTATTTTCAACTGACAAACTCTGTATGTTGTTCTATAATGCAGCACCAACAGCAAAATGCATAAGATGAAAACAATAAACATTGCTACACTTAGTTACACTTACAACAACTACAAGTCTATTGAAGACAAAAGGTGAAATCAGGATAACTGAAAAGTGGTGGAAGTGCCACCCTTCCCCTTGGTAGGAATAAAGTTTATATAAAATTATAAATGTAGATCTCTGAGCAAATTCTGGGGACCCCTCACCTTAGAAGAACCTAGTACTGGAGTGGTTACATCATAAGCTCTGCAAAGCACTGGTTTGTAGAAGTAAATCTTCCGTCTGTTAAGAACAAAATGGTGCACGCTAGTATATTGCAAGCATTTCTCAGTCGTGCCAAAAAGTGTAGCATTTTTTATGGATAAGCAGTATGGACTAACACCAGAACTCCATAACAAAGTAGCTTGTTTTTCAATCTTGTATGCAGCACTCAGACAGTAGCAGTATGAGCTCATGTAGGCTCAGAGGCATCTTACACAACAAGCTGTGAGGTTACTTGCGCAAAAACTAAAAGACACAATGCTAAAATGGTTGCATTGCTCTGACTAACTAAGCAAAGACTAGAAGGACCCTAGCGACCATATACCACTACTAGTGTCTACTCTACTACCTGATTTGTACTAGTGATGTATTTTATATGTATATATTAACTATTTTTCAATCTTGCTAGGGGGAGGTTTTTCCAGGCATACTACCGAAAACCAGTGGTGAGGCCAGCGGCGAAGGCGACGCAGCAGCTGAGGGAGAAGAAGATGCAGCAGTTACAGGACCAGCTGCAGGGGGTGAGCCAGCAGCAGTGGCGGACGGTGGTAAGTTATATTCCTAATCCCTACTTATTGACATTACACTCACCGCAAGGGTGTACTGTATACTGTACTGTTGATACTTATTAAGTAAGATGTTGTTGTGAAGGGTTGAAGAAGACACCCTTTACTTTGCATTAGCAAAAGCATTAGCGGCTGGAGTGTTGAGTAACCAATGTCCTCTTCTATGTGACTTCAACTCAGCTGTGAAAGTTTCATGGAGGAGACTAAAAGTCAGATCAGTGACCTTGATGGATGAGTTGAACGAAAAGGGAGAGAAGGGTGGGAAGAAGAAGGACAGGCAAGATTTAATATTTATGACTGGCAGAGAAGGATTCGTGGGATGCATGCATGCCTAGGTGGCTGATAGGAATCAGATACATGGGTGGTTGAATGGCTGAAACTCCCACAAATGTTAGAGGCTGAGGAAGTGGGAGGATCGATACATACCACAAATGTTATGCACTGTGCTTGCTAGTGCTACTGTGCCACTATGTGTTATATTATTTGTCTTACTGCTTTGCTAAGCGTATATTGTACAATAGTCTTGTTTTTTCTTCTTGATATAGCTACTCCTTGCATAGGAAACCGGACAGGAAGGAGTTGGCAGCCAA
The DNA here is from genome assembly GCF_964263255.1 of Lissotriton vulgaris. Taxonomy (NCBI): domain Eukaryota; kingdom Metazoa; phylum Chordata; class Amphibia; order Caudata; family Salamandridae; genus Lissotriton; species Lissotriton vulgaris. The sequence continues at coordinate 51,536 of NW_028244405.1, read as the reverse complement.
GGCCCGACGCCGGAAGCTGGAGGCCATACAAATGGAATACCGCGGTTGGTGGTACTGGTGGAGGAGGGGGAGGCGGCAGCAGCTGCAGCCTCCTCCAATGCCCCGGGCACCAGCCACTCCCCTCAGGTGTTACAGCACCACTGTTTGGCAGCCACCCGCTGCCGCCCCGCTGCTGCCCCCAGAGGATGCAATTGCCATGCATTAAAGAGCCACGTGGCACATCCAGAGGAGCAAGTTTGTTTCCTCCTGGATAGGCGAGCCAGCCGATAAACAGACCCTGTTAATTGCCCCTTTTTTATTTCTTCTGGTGGCGGGTGGGAATTGGGTGTTGGGGTTCATTTTATTTGAACAATTGGACATTTATTATGTTAGACTTTTTCGTACCTGACATTGGTTGGGGTTAGGGAGAGGGGTGGGTCAGGTGCTGTTGTGGGATTTTTTTCATAGTTTATTTTTGTTAGGGGATTAAATTATATATTTATACTTTACATATGTTGTTAATGTTTTTTGGTTGGGGTTATTGTTTTAAGTCATACTGTTTCCTTGCTGGTGCAGGGAAACAGCCAGTGTTTGATTTAAATATTTGGCTGACTTTTTAAGACACAAACAGATAGATGCGGGACCCCTCACTGAGTGACTTGTCCTTTCAGTACTGTCAGTCTTCCCTCCCAGTCTATGGTTGTGGTGGTAGTAATAGTAGACACTGGCAGTAGCATTTGCAAAAAAAGAAAATGAAGTTGCCTGAGGGATACTGTTGGAGGAGTAGTAGAACGAAGTACAGTACAGAACTTACTGCCAAACAATAATTTGCAACATATAATGGAATGGTGGCAGGCATAGCCTAGTACATAGAGTTGCAAACCCTAGTTGGTCGAGTCACTCGACTAGTACTACACTCGACACTGGCATAACCGTTAGTGCTGTGTAGGAGCATGACAACAAATCCAATCGATGCCGTCAATTAATGCTGATGGATTAGGTTCCTTTGTTAAAAAAATTGACTTGACACTGCTCATGGGTGGGTAAGCAGAAGAAGATCCTTGCCCTGCCTTGAAATTGAATCAGTGTTTCTTTTGCTATATCTGCCCCAGCAAGCGTATGATAAATAATTGGTGTTCATTTAATTTAGTCACACCTCAATAAGTCACATAGCCCTGGGGGAAGATGGTTAGGGTTTGATGAATGGTTGGAAAGGGGGGTTTGGGCAAAGGTTTGACAAAGAAAAATAGTATGCATGGACAACAACAAAAACAAAAAACAATCTTGGCAGACGACCATATCCATATCTGTTACGAGAGAAAAAGGAAATGCATGCATAATGATGATAACATGATGGTTAATGAAGTACTTACTAACTACTACTAGACAATTAGAGAGTACAGGGCAGCAGTATATTATGAAATTTGCCTTGCTTGTCTGCCCTCCGAGAAACCCAAATTACATACAGTTTCAGTTAACGGTGGGCGTAGTGGGTGTAGTGGGGCTTCGCGAAGCTACGCAAAGTGGGCGAGGCACTACGTCCACCTACGCACTTCGCGTAGCCCCACTACGTGCCGCCCGCCCTCCCTAAATACTTAAATTACAGTTTAGAAATGAATAAAAACCACTTAACATGTCCGCCGCGTCCCGGGGGTTTCCTCTCATCATCGCGCGATTCGCGCCGCCGTCTTGCATAGTAATGCGCATGCATGGTTACCCGCGCATGCGCATTTCTCACGAGACGGCGGCGCAAATTGTGCAATGACAAGAGGGAGCCCCGGGGACGCGGCGGACAAGGTAAGTGGTTTTTGGTCATTTCTAAAATGTAATTAAAGTATTTAGGGAGGGCGGGAGGGAGGCGGATGGCAGGCAACTGGCGGGGAACTTGGCTACGCCCGCGGGGTAGGCGTAGTGTTGCCTGCTACACCTACTTCACAAATGGCGAAGTAGGCAACACTACGCCCACTCCGTGGGAGTAGCGACGTGCTATACCCAGGGTTAGTTTCTGTTCCGTTTTACCGGCCCAAACTTACTATTAAACATAGCAAAGAAAATTCAAAAATAGCTGAAGGGATGAACTGAATTATAAGCAGAGAGCAAACATACTAATAACAAGAACACACAGTAGCAATTATTGAAGAAAAAAAATGAAAGTTGAAACTGTTACTGTATGGGGAGTTGCATCTCTGCATTCCTCATGGTCCTCCCTTCCATGGACGCTCCGGCCATCAATCTTGGGTGATGCCATTGCCTGCCTGGCAGATGTAGATTTATTGGTAAGGTAAGTGTGAGTTGTTTTTCCCCAGTAGAGCACAGGGTAAGGGCCGGCCTGTAATTGTAGATGGAAAAAAACAGATATTGAAAAATCATGTAGAAAAAAATGCATAAATTATGGTGTAGTGCAACAAGAACACTTTCAGAGGTGGCATGGATACATCATGTCTACTTTTGTTTTTTTCCAGCATTAACAACAACAGAACAGAGCGGGCCCATGGCACCCGCCGTGACCCATCCTCCATTTAGCGTACAGTTTTTTGAGACAGAGGTAGACAAAGCACATATACAGCAACATAGCATTTTACAAATTAAGTGATTAAATCAATGCACCTCTCTCAATCATACCACCACACTCGACTCCACTACTACACAGACATCTAGGTTTGCAGTGGTTGTTGCTGATTTGTTTACCTTTTATGCCACTCATGAAACGCCATGAGTTATTCAATCAATTATCTTGGATCCTACTGAGTGACTGCGAGGATATCATGTCACTGTGGTCTTCATTATGGTGTTGTCCAACTCAGTGTGCATTGTACAGATTGAGCCCCCTTCCCATATTCAAAATGTAATGGATCGGCCTGCAGTAGAAGTACGAATTTGCTATTAAAAAACAAGAAGGAAAACAAACATTGCCTTGAGTTACTTTTAGTGTGTAGATTAGATAATAGTACACAATGACTTAACTTCATGCATTACAAACAGCAACAAAACAAATCATCCAGTCAGCGTCCAATGCATGTCATTTTTCAGTACTTGTTCCTTCTCATCTTCAGTTAATTGGCAGTCTCTCTCAGCTCGGAAAGGAGGATAGCTATAGTAATCATCAGCATGTTCCACTTTTGGAGGGACTCAACTAGGCAAGATTTTCTTTTTTCTTCTATTATGCTAATCATCTGGCTTGAGGGTAATAGATTTAGGGTGATTCGGGAGGATGGAGGAGTAGGCTCGACGAGTGGACTGAAATGCAGAAAGCTAAAACTCATATATGGCAATAAAAGACTAGAAGTTGGTGGTAATGGATTTATTATGATTCGAAGTTTCCTACCAGAAAGACATACACACAAATAAAAGTAAAAAATGGAGGAAGACAGTGAGAAGTGTAAGTCTAGTTTTCAGGGAAGTATAGCTCGTCTTTAAACTCTGGGGGCTTAACCAGAAGTAGGTAATCATCATCTAACAAGCCACTTCCATCACCTGAGCCACTGTCCTTATCTTCCTGCGTTGATTCATGTTTTGCTTAATTCGGTGGTATAAAGTGCTGATTCATTTTGATCATGGTTAACCTCTCCACATATTTGGGCAAGAGACTGGTCCTTCTCAGTGTTACAATGGAATCAGCAGCACTGAAAGCATGTTCGGAAGCGACACTTGCGAAAGGGCACGCCAGATAGTTTATCGCCAGCCTTTTGAACAGTGGCCATTGGCCCCTTTTCCCATACCAATTCCGCAATGGGTTTTGATCAATGTACACCTCTGTTGGGTCATTTAGATAGGCCTAGACCATCCGCTCAATGTTCAGGGGTCCTACACTTTGTTCGGCCTCTTTTGTCTTTGCATCAGCACTGGACCTAGCAAGTCCTTGCTGTAAAAATCAATCCTTTACCAATTTTACTGGGGCTGATGATCTGGTTCTTGCTGTTGTTGATAGTGTAGGTGAGTGTTCTGAGCCAAACGCACTGCCCTCAGGCTCCACAGTTGAACTTTACGCCGGATGCCCTGCTGCAGTACTTGTTGTGGATTTATGTAGCAGGCTTTTACTTACCAGACGTTCATTTTCCAACTTACTGGCTGCCTCAGCTATCCAAGTTTTGTACCGGGCATCATCCACTTCTGAAAAATGAAGAAATGTCTTACTTTTCAGTGCCAATTTGGACCGTGGATGCAGAATTGTGGCACAAATGTAATGTTCTTGTGACAAAATCTTATTTTGCACCCTTGTATTATCAGCTAAGCCTACACCTTTGCACGCTTCAGACACCGCTTTCAGCTGTTGCTCTAGCATGTGCAACAATTGGATAGCTTGGCCCATAGTACAGTCCTCCCTGATGACTTCACGTGTGAAGACCTCAAAAGGAAGAAGCATCTCAGTCAGGCATTTAACTAGGCACCATTGGTCCATCAGAAGGGTCATGCCTTTCACAGTAGCATCCCCTCTTTGCATGACATAATCGTTGATTGTTCTGTACTTCTCAAACAGAAGGTCAAGCATGTAATAAGTTGAGTTCCAACGTGTTGCCACCTCCTGGATGAGTGCTTTGACTAGCATTCTATAGTCACATTGAATGCTCCGCAGCTGCTTCTGAGCTTTAAAAGAATGGCTGAAATTAGTGTATATTTTTCGGCAGGTGGTCAGTAAGTTGCTGACTATGGCTTCTTTTTTCAGAAAGTGTTGAAGTATAATGTTAATGCAGTGCACCAAACACAAGACCCTGAAATAGGAACCAAGCTCCATGGCCTTAAGTACATTACTGCCATTATCTGTGAAAACAAAACCAATCTTAAGCCCTCTTGGCAGCAGCCATTCAAAGACCTTCCTGTGAAACTCTTCCAAAATGTTTACAGCAGTATGAGATTCCTCCATATTGAGCATGGCTACAGTTGCATGTTTCCAGTAGCATTAAATATCTCAGCTGTGTCAACAACACCAACTTCAGATAGCTTATCTCTAACACCCACAAAAGAGACCCAGTATGCAGTGATGCACATGTATTCAGTGGCTTTGCAACTGGTCCGCATGTCTGTTGTCAGGTGGTGGATTTTGCACCACCTGGTGGTGGATTTTGTAAACAGCACTCTGCTACAAAGCTTGTCCAAACAATTGTGTACATAAACTGGAGGGTCCCAAGACACTGTATTTATAAGAAATATTTACAACTCAATATGAATAAAAGAACAAATGCAATCAACTTTAAGGATCATGGTTATTTAATCCCAATGCGTCTTCCAAAATATATTGTACACAAAAATGCATGTCAACATCATAAGAAATAGTGCTCCAAAGGGATGAGTGAAGTAGGGTGTCAGTGGAAGGAGTAGTGCAAGGATAAGGGAAGTGACAAAGTGAAGGTCATGAGACCTTATGAAGGAATTCACCATCCTGGCTTCTGAAAAGAGCCAGACACACAAAAAATAAATGTTTATAGAGTTCAAGTTAAATGCACAATGCTTCTAAAATTACAGTCAATGTCACTACTTAAGTGAGAAGCGCCAGGACTGGTGGAAAAGTGTGAAGATTACTGTGAGTCACGTAGTAAAACACAGAGCAAGATGCAAGGAAGAATCCAATGCACAAACCACTTCAAGGGCTAGGTACATCAATGGTCATATCTGGGAATACAGAAGTGGCGTTGATATTAGTACGGACTACAACCCAAGGTGTGGAACCTACCACCAGTCATTGACCACCACAGATGTGGGCAATGCAAGGCCTGTCCAAACATGATTCAGACCAAAGAATTCAACAACAAACAACACAGGATTACACTCAAAACTTACACAAATTGCAACACGAGCAACGTCATCTATGCGATTGTCTGCCCTTGTGACTTGATATACGTATAACAGATACAACATCGCATTTGTTCTTTTATTCATATTAAGTTGTAACTTTTGCTTATATATACAGTGTCTTGGGGCCCTCCCCTTTTGTACTGTTAAGCACCCAGGTCCCAGTGACTCTTTTTGGGTATACCCTTTTCTGAAACATGTCCAACCAATTCCAGCACGTTGTTATGTAGTGCTGGAACAGCAACTCTGGAGAAATTGGACTGGCTGGGAACATTCCATTTAGAGCAGATGGCTAACACAAATTCAAGGAAACACACACCTTCCACAAATGAAAAAGGAGAAGGTCCAGCACTAACATTTTAGCCAGCTTCGCATTGTACAATTGTGCAGTTGAGTGGTTGCGTTGGTACTGCCCCTCCAACCTAAGCATGCTCTCAATGGTAGGCTGGATTATTTTCCTTTGTGGTGCAGCTGTTTTCTTGAACCCAGTTAGGTTCAACAATGCACTTTTTTTCATTGCAGTACTCTGTTGCCTTGTTGTCTCAGTCTGACTCTGAGTATGGCTCTTACTGTGATGCCACTGAGATGTTGCTGAGGATGTAGGCGCGACCACTACTCTGCTGGGGACAGGGCTAGAAATTTCTTCCTCTTGTTCACCTTCCACCGCAATCATATCTTCCCCTAATTCTTCATCTTCAACAACAGCAATGGGTTGAGATTTACTTTTTTCTAAGCGAAGTACCTGAGCCTCCTACTGGATACTGTGGTGTATTTTGAGATGACTTGTTTGGCCTACGGCACCATAGTTTGTACCAAGCTTCCCAGCCTAACAGCAAGTCGACAAATCGAGCACATAGCAATGTTCTCCTCCTTACTGCTAACCGAAAAGAAGTTACAAACTGGGGAGAACTTTCTGGCGCTGCTGGATGTGCCACTTTCAATACCATATAAACTGTAGGGTGGGCTTGGAATGTGACTCTGTGCAGCTACACTACCACTACCTACTGAGGTAGTGGTTGAGCTGGATGTAGGTCCCTGCCGGGCCTTTGCAAATGCAAATATGGAGGTTGGAGGTCATCGTGGTGTTACCTGTGTTGGTGGTATCTGTGCTACATACCTCGCAGGCATTTTGGATAGGGTAATTATGTTGGTCTCCATCTCCTTTGGGCCGAAAGTGATGTTCGTGATGACTGGCTCGTCATCATCATCATCCCCCTCTTGTACATCTACCTCTATAACTCTAAGGCTTTCTGGAACCTTCCTTTTCACTAGCCTTGTCTTGTGGTGTGCATCACTCTCAGACGGAGCTGGTGGCCTCCAAGTGGCATTTCGATCATCTGAAGCGGGGCTTGAAGAAGAAGATGATGGACTAACACTCCTTTTCCTAGCGGCGGGTCTGGAAGACAATGGATCTTCTGAAACAGTGGTTTGCTCCACTTTGTCTGCAGGAAGCTCGATTTCCTGAAATGCCCCTACTTCAGGAGGAACAACTGCTATTGTGGGCTTTTGTGGCTCTTCTTACAGCTGCTGCTGTACTTGCAGCTGCTGCTGTTCTTGCGGCTGCTTCTGGTCTTGTGGCTGCTGCTGTTCTTGTGGCTGCTGCACCTACTGCTGCCCACTTATCTGCTGAGTTTCCATCTGTGTTGATTGTGTACTACTTTGGGATAATGACATTTAAACATTGCTGCTCGTTAGTAGACTGGCTACCTCTGCAACACTCATGGACTTGGGACTAGGTTGGTGGGGCTGGCCCACTGATGCGGAGGTCCCTGGACAACGCTGCTGCAGGCGTAATAATGTTTTCTCCCAAAAAACGCATGGGGCGGCACACCAGTCTTGGTAAGGGCCACTTCCTTTTTCTGTTCCTTCTTCTCACTGACAACTTTCTTGGTACTGGAGGACATGTTACCTTTCTTTGGGCCCATCTTCATCAGATGTCAGCAGGACGCAGGTCCACAAGTTACAGAGATGTCTGTGGTCACACGTGGATGTGACATGGTGCACAGCAGGACTCCTGTCTGGCAGTACAACGGGTGATGATGATGACTCCTCCTCCTCTGTCTTTTTGTGCACCTAAATCAAAGAAGCCAGGAGAAGAGAATCAGTGAAATGTTGCATTTGTTTTAGTGTCTCAATTACTACTAGTACAAACAAACAAATAAAAGATATAGTGTAGCCATTTGTGAGACTTTGTCAACAAGAGCTTTCATGGTATACTGTGTACACTACACTCTCAGGACGGATAGGAAAGAAGAACATCAACAGCAATTATACAAAGGTAATGGAAATAGAACCTGTTTTTCATTAAATTATTTGCTCATCATATCATTCATGGAGCTGCTGGTGGCAAAGGGGATGGCTTGAAGCAGTAAGCCAAGAGGAAACCCATGCAGGCCTATATGGCAACAGCAGCACACTAATAACTTCCACCGGAAACGGCCACCAGCCACATGGACACTCACAAACCACAAGCAACAAGCAGGAGGCCTGAAAAACAATGTACTGACAAAAGGCATATAGTAGCCAGGCAAAGGATGCATGCTTAACTCCACAGGGCTCAAAAAGGTCTGCAAGGTACACAACAACACACCAAACACAACAAAGGCATTAATTTAACACACACCCAAAAAACATAAATACCCCCCCTAAAAACACATGTTGCAATTCAATCCAAAGCCATTCATGCCCTAAATAATGGTTACATTCAACCGAACACACAGAAACAGCTGTTTCATGCACCCCTGACTACCTCTGAGCCTACTGGATGAAAGGCCTGTTGGCAGACAAGGCCACAAGCTTGCAGACCTATGGCAAAAGCCCACTACCGGGCTTCAAAATGGCCACCAGCCACATGGCCAGGCCCACACAACATTCAACTACACGAAACTGAAGACAGACAATGCAGGCCTATTGCAAAAAGCACATCACATTCCTTCAAAATGCCTGCCAGCCTCATGACCACAACAACAAGAAGCCTAGGCCACAAAGGAATAACATGTAGGCCTATATGGCAAAAGGCCTATAATAGCCAGGCAGAGGATGCATGATAAACCACACTGCTTTGTCTTTTAATGAAATAAAATTAAAAAACGAAAATCCACAGGGCTAAACAAGGTCTGCAAGGTACACAACAACACACCACACACAACAAAGGCATTTATTTAACAAACACCCAAAAACAGAAATAGCCCCAAAAAAACACATTTGCAATTAAACCCAATGCCATCCATGCCATAAATGATGTTTGAAATAAAGTCAACACACACCAAGGAACAGTTGCTTCATCATACACCCACCCATGACTAGTTCTGGGCCTACTGGCTACCCACAACAATTTTTAAAAAAAATGATAAGTACCAACATTGTAGTTGCAGCAACTGCAATGGCTCAATCAGACAAACAAGAACTCCAACTTACTTGTAAAATATCAAATTCAGAAGTCCTCAAATCCAATGATGCAGCAGACACAGAGAGTGATCCTTCCAGCTCAAAATCCAAAGGCAGAATGAACAGTAGATGGACAAAGCACTGGGAACGGCCTACTGGACAGGAACAGGAAGTTAGAAACCCTGTGGAATTTCCTCCCTCTCCACCAAAAAAGTATTGTTGCCACCCCAGCTTGAGGGCAACATTGAGGCAGAAAGCAAATGCAGGTGTTGAAAACTGCTGAAATTGAGGTTGGTGAATCAGGCCTTGGCTGGGTTAGAAGTCTTCAGTGCTGCTTACCTGGATGACATAGCTTTCTTCAGTAGCAGCTGGAAGGACCACCTGTTACTTCTATAGGAGGTGCTTCAAGCTCTGCAGCAGGCAGGCTTGACTATAAAGGCCAGTAAGTGGCAGATAGGACATTGGTCTGTGGTGTACTTGGGACACCGGGTAGGCGTGGGCAAGGTAGTGCCATTTAAGGACAAGATAGAGAGTTCCCTAAAAGGCCATGTGCACAGCCTCTATACTCAAGGCCAGCAAATTTTCCTAGGAGTTCATTGTCCAAACAGATGCCTCAGAGCATGGCATAGTCACAATGGTCTGGGCACTGACAAAAGTAAAACCATACCTGTTTGATATCCAAATCTGGTTTCAGACAGTCCTCAGACCCCTCAGATGGTTGATGCAGGTGACTGTGAGAATCCTAAATTGTTGAGGTGCTCCATCTCCCTACAGTGAATGTACTTCACAGTGGAACACCATCCTGTGTCAGTCTACACCAATGCTGATGTTCTCAATAGGTTTTTCTACCTTAGTAATGGAAAATCCTTTGATTTTGGATAGTTCTCCCCACTTTCATCTGGAGACCTTTCAGCCTTAGGGTGGTTTTCCTCAAACATTTCACCTTCACCCCTCCTATTTTTGCAGAATTTGTTTTTGTTGTTCATGGGTCTATGTGCCCTCTACCACTGCTGACCATTGCTAAAGTGCTTGTGCTGTATCCCCTAAACATAAAAGAACCAGCTTACATCCAATTGGTAAATATCATCTTTTAGCAAGTTCCTAGTAAAGTGATACTCCATGTACTCCGTGTCTGTATATTAAATGCTACTAGTGGGCCTGCAGCACTGATTTTGTCACCTACTTACGTAGCCCCATAAAAAAATTGTCAGGCCTTCCATTGCAGACTGTATGTGCAGTTTTAAACTTCCATTTAAACCTGGCAAAACACAATTTTGCCTGGCCCAAATCTTCTCTTTTTATATATATGTTACCCCTAGATTAGGCACTGAACAGCCCAGAGGCACGATGCAGTGTCTATAAAACGTTGGAAATGTACCTTTAAGTTTCACATGTCCTGGTAGTGAAAAAATCCTAAATATGTTTTTCATTACTGCAAGACCTACCTCTCCCATAGGATATCATTTGATGTCCTTATTACATTCAATAACAGATAACTTTATATTGGGAGCAGGTAGTTTGTTTGAGTCTGCTGTTTAAGATTTTTTAATTTAAAGCCCTCTTTAATGATAAAATCAGATTTTAGGTCACAATTTTAAAAATGACACTTTTAGAAAGATAGCATTTTCTTGTCCTAGCAATTTGGTGCATGCAAACTGTCCCTGGAGCACATGACTAGATGTAGCTGACATTTGGTTGTTGTGCATTGAGACAGTGAGACAAAGGGGAGATATGTGTTGGCAGGATGAGCCACTATGACTAAATGAGGGGGCAATGTAGTCATGTACCACCCTTGTATATCACAAAGGCCCTATCTGAACACATTTACAAATGGTCTGTCACTTGTCTTTTCTGTCTCCGACAAGCTGAGGCCGGGGCAGGGAGGAAGTAGATACCTGTCACCTTAGGGAGGGTGCAAACCTCCAGAACCTTCTCCTACTTCAAAGTGGGCATCAAATATAAATAATGGACCCTCATATCAAACTCTTTAGTACAGCTCTAGATCTTACGAATACTGCTGTGCTGCTCTGCAAGAAGGACTGCTACTCGATGGTAGTCCTGCCATGCTGCCCTGCTTTATGATGAAGGATTGCACCTGCATCTTGAGCCCAGGCCCACCAGAGTGACTCCAAGTGCCAGTTGGCTGGCATCCTAACCAGAGCCTCAGGGAATGAACTTGTTTCAACAACCTTGAACCCAGCAGCTGGTCTCTGCTCACTGTGATTTCTGCCCTCCCAGGTGTTGCTACCCCAGTCCTGGACCCTTGGAAGTAGGCCTTAAGGTGCTCTGCCACAGGACTCCACATCAGAACCGCTGCATGATGCATAGTAGGTGCTGGACTTTACATAGCAGCCTGCAGCCCCTAGGAACCTCTGCTGTGCTGCTCATCTCCACACAGGACATCGTATCACCACTGCAGCTACTCGTAACCACCACTGCGTGACACATCTTCATACACTGACTTCCAATTGCCACTGCAGCTCCTCGGAAAAACCACTGCACAGCGCATTTCCATGCACGAACCTCAAATTTCCACCATAGCTCCCTCACATCTGCTGCTGCATGACACATTTCCACAAAAGGACCTCACAGCACCTCTGCTGTGTGACACATCCTCAATGCAGGAATTTTTCACTGCTCCACAAACAAGATTGTTCAGAAGGCCTAACTTGGTCCCTACATCTGTCCCGAGCTCAATCACAGTCGGCCTGAATTTGTGGCTTTGTCCTGGTACAGGGCGTCCTAATAACCACAGCGCTAGTTTTAATCGGTTCTGCTGATTGGATTTTTTTATTTTCTTGGTATTAAATTACCTAATAAATGTTACTCTAGTGTTCTAAATTGGCATGGGAGTTTCATTGTTTTGTGCTTTCACTTTATTACTGCTTAAGTTGCCCCATAAATACTCTACATATTGCCTCTAAATTAGGCCTGACTGCTTGTGCCAACCTACAAGGTGGTTAAGCGCACAAACCCTGCAAGTTTTTTTTTGTGACTTCTCTTTGACAGAAATTGTGGCTGTTGCTTGACTATGGTTTCCCTCCCCTTCAACCATTTTTTACTATAAAGTTCATCTCTTCTGTAAAAACTGAAGTATTTTTTTAGTGCAAATTCAAATGTGTTTTTCACAAAACATTTGTATACGCCCATATATTGATATGCTCACACATGGCGCTAGTATTGTGTACTTTCATATGTAAATTAAAGTCTTTGCAGGGTAATGTTAGTTGTGTTCTAGGATTGGGACACTTCTATTCACAATTGTACACATTTGAGGACTTTTATTACAAACTTTGCAGTTGGTTTCTCACATTGAAATCAACAGCCATTCATTCAAGTTTAGGACAGGAATAAATGTGTTTTCAGAATGGGAGAGGGCAGGACTCTCACTCAACATTAGTGGGGTGTGGAGAGGTAGCACTAGGAAAAAATTTTCATTGTCAAGCTAGAGGTTAGCAATTTGAAATGCATTTGAGCAGTACATTTTTTGTCTCTGGAAGCATACACAGTTCTAAAAAAGGGCAAATGTTAAGGCTCACCTCACGGAAAAAGACGTTGGAGACTCACAATGTTGAGGTTAACAGCTTTAATAGGTTACAGAGACCCAGGCAGCCGCAGCAATCTTCAACAGCCAACTGAGTTAGAACTTTCATAAGCACTAATACATCCTAGCAACCAATTAGACATTCTAACACTTGAAGTCATTGCTAGTGTACATAATACCACATACCTCCCTTCCCAATATTGTTGATCCTTAAAAAGATGCTTTCCTAATAAACAATAGGAGCACATAAAATAACATTATACTTTAAACATACTCTTTCATGCATAGAGGAGCCTTCTTGATATGTTGTGGTCTCAACCCAAAACATTCCTTTAAATTAGCATTATCTAACACAGTACCACTTGTACCTGAAAACACAGACTCCACAACTAAAGATTCTGATTCACCCTCCGCCAGGTGATATTTGACTACTCTGTTCTGATTCCATATTTTATGATCACTTGATTTAACAGCATTTTTAAACACTTTGATAATTTTTAGAGGATGACTGAGCTTGGAAATATTATTCCCCTTTCTAGGAACTTTAATTTTAATCCAATCACCAACCTGAACTTTAGTTCTCTTTACCACTTTCCACACATCATACAAACTCTTCCTCCTTACTATCTTCTCCCTCTCTCTCTCCCTCTCTCTCTAGCCACCTACATTGCCCAGATGTCCAACCACCTCTATTCATTTCTCATTCACCACAGTGAAATCACCTCATTATTGGGAAGTCTTCCCCTGAATAGTTGAAACAAGGTGATTCTGATTTAGGAGTGTGGAGTTAAGTGATAGTCACACACTTTCTTCCTAAGTTCATGCTTCCAGTTCACTCCACTCACAACAGCTTCCTTTAAACTTTGCTTAAGTATTTTTTATAAATTATTCAACTACACCATTACTTTCCGAATGATAGAGTGCTGCTTTTTTATGCTTTATGCCTCTTCTCCTGAGGAGCTCCTCCACTACATCAGACGTGAATTGCACAACATTGTCTGTGAGGAGGATGGGAGGAAAACATTCCCTTTCAAATAACTCTTCTACAAATTGTATAATCACACCAATCTCAACAGAGTTCACAACCTAAATCTCCAGCCAATGAGTGAAAATATCATTACAGACAATGACATATCTGTCACATAATTTGACCTATACGGGACCCAAAATATCCAATGATATGTCCGCAAAAGAGTTTGAAGCCTCTTCCCTCAGGACCATGGACTTCTTTCAACAGTTCAACACCTTTTCTCTCGACACACACTCTACACATTTCCGCACCTCCCTTTTACTCATCACATCCATTGCCGGCCACCAATATCTTTCTAGAACTCTTTCCTTTGATTTGGCTATCCCCATTTGACTGGAATTTGCCTTCTTCACCAACCTCTTTCTCAACTTGTGGGGAGGTATGAGTTTACTACCTATCATCAACAAACCCTTAACAATGTTTAACTCTTCTTTACCAAATCCCTCAACAGCCTTCCTTACATCTTTTCCTGTCCTCCCAACCATCAGTGATCATCTTCATTACTGTCTGGAGCATTGGATTCTCCACTTCTCTTCCAGTATAATATCATCACTAATGAGACAAACATTCATCTCTTCTTCAAATTATTCCCATCCAAAGAAATCACATAGTTCTAAAACTTCATCAGTGTCACCTTACCTTGAAAAACAATCGGATACATATGACATGTCAAATTCGAACTCCTGAAGGGGAACCACCCATTTGCGAATCCTATAAGAAATAAAATCCACAATTTTCCTGTAGAACACCTAAGAGGTTTGTGATCGGTTTTAATCACAAATTTGCACACCCACAGAAATAGTTTCAACTTCCATACAGCCCAAAAGACTGCCAAAGCCTTATCTCAATTAACAAGTAATTGAGTTTGGCTCCCTCAATCCCCTTTATATAAACGATACGCAAGCTACGTGTAGCTACGTGTAGCCACGCGAGTGGGTGTAGTTGCTTGTCGCACCCATTTGCGATGCGTTTTTTCTTGTTTGGCAACGGGTGTTGCGTGTTCGGGACGCTGTTTGCGTGCTCACAGGATAGTATCTCGCAAACTTGCACATGCGGCCGCCTATGTGCGTGGCTATCTTGTTTTTCAATCGTTCCGCCCATTCGCGATGCCTTATTTCCTGTTCCGGATCGCTTATAGCATGTTCGCGATGAGCATTTCATGTTCAGGAATGCATCTTACTTGTTTGCAACGCTTTTTGCGTGCTCGGGGGAAAATATCCAGCAAACTTATCCATGCCGTTGTGATGGAAGTGGCCATCTTGTTTTTTACTCTATGTTATGGTTCATGACCTGCTTTCTATCCTCCTTCAATCTTTGTAATCCTTATTTTTTTATACTGTTTTTCTGATCTTTTTTATTTATTATCTATCCCTCTCTTTCCCTAAGTCAATATTTAGCATTTTATTTCTACTGTTACCAAGTTTTTTCACTCTTTTACTGTTTTATATTACTTCCTTCCTTAACTTTATTTATTCCTTCTAAATGTTCTTTTCCGCCTCCCAAACACACCAGAACCAAGGCTAAGGGTAGCAGTACCAGCCCAAAGGGCAAGGCGTCTGCACCCAAGAGCCGCCAGCCTTGCGGCAGACTGTGCCCTGCAGGGGTGTAGGCCCAGCAGCTTTTTTGTGAGGCGGAGGTGGCCACCCTTGTTTAATTTGTGCAGCACCACCTCCCCTTGACCTTGGCAGCAGGCGGCACCCTATCCAGGAGCAACACCGCCAGTGGGCGAAGGTGCGCCAGGCAGTGTTTCGCTGCTCAGGGGTCCGGCGCACCCATAACCAGCTGGCCCACCGGTGGCCAGACATCTTGGACGGGAGCAGGACCTGTTGGACCTGCTAGGTGTCAAGGTCGTGGGTCTTGGTGAGTAGCTAATATATACTAGTAGCATAAGTATTATGTATAATTGTTTTCCGAATAGCAAGAATGCTGCTGCTTACATTGCAGGTAAATTACGTTTCAAAATCTTCTGTGATTGTAGGACACAGGTGCTTGGCGCTACTCTTACTTGTTTGCAACTTTGCCCTTGCTTGGGCTGATTATGTAAGAGTTTACTTTAGAGAACTTAAGTTAGGTAATGCTATTGCTAGAGAGACTCTAGTCCTTCCTTTGTCCTCCTGTCAAATAGACTTAATCTCATCCATGCATTTTTGAGGGATAAAATAAATGAAAATGCAGACTTAGTGAACACTTGGCCCGTCGGGAATAGGTGGGCTAGGTCAGGTGGTACTTAGGCTTAGTTAGTATTCTGGTATCAGAATGGAACACTGGATTAGTGTTCATAAATAAGTAGACGGTCCGTGAATCCCACAATAATACTACTAGTCGATCTGATTAGATAGGTCAATTTTATTGCAATTGTAGTTTCCTAAAATATTTTTGAGCGTTTTTTAAAACATTTTATTTGTTTCACAGCATTCATTAATGTTTGTCTCTTTCTTTATTATATCTTACATGATCAGCAGCACCCAGGGGCAAGAAGATGTGGTCCATGTCGGCGGGACAACCAGAGGACCGCTCCTCTACCGAGGGCTCTGCTGCTGGCCCCAGTAAGTCCTCCAGTGGTTATTATTACCAAATATATTTCCCTAACTTTAACTGGACCTCATGTTTACCGAACTATTAATTCTGGTTCCACTTCCGAATTCTATTTTTTACAAAATCTTCTTTGATTTTGACTTTCTGTTTCTAAATTCTTGTTATCCCTGCCTCTAAGTTCTAACTGTCTCTGCTATGACTCTAGTACTATTAGTCTGTCTGTAGCTAAGCTTGCCCAGTTGGCCACTCAGATTGACCAATAGCTCTAGCCACTGAGTCCAGTCCTTTGGGTTGTCCTCTTCTAGTCTTCTTAATCTTGAGGCTTTAATAATTTCCCACCAACAAAATGCCCAACCAGATGTTTGATGTTGGTGATGGGAGGTTGGACCTTCCTCACACCTCAATCAGAACCCACAATCCCCTGACCGACTAGCTATGGTGTCTCATTAGGTCCCCTGAACCCCCACCAGAAGAGACCCAATGATTACACAACCCAGAACATACCACCCTTTTGCTCACTCACTCGTGTAAGTCCACCACCACTCCAAATAACACAGAATCTATGTGTAAGTTCAAAAGGTTTATTTTCAACGAACAAGCTCTGTACGCTGTTCTATAATTCAGTATACTACAGCCAGCTCCAACAGCAAAATGCATAAGATTTAAACAATAAACATTGTTACCAATGCATATAAGACAAACAATCTGTGCAAATTCTAAGAGACCCCTCACCTTCGAATGCAGAAGTACTGGTTACATGCATCATAAGCTCAGCAAATCTCTGGTTCGTAGAAGGGAATCTCTCAGCTGTTATGAGAAAAATGGTGCGCGTTAGATAGTATAATGCAAGCATTTCTCAGTCAAACAAAAAAGTGTAACATGTTATGGCTAAGCAATACAGACTAACCAGAACTCCATAACAAAGTGGCTTGTTTTTCGACCTCTTGTACTTTATGATCAGACAGTAGCTGTATGAGCTCATGTGGGCTCAAAGGCGTCTTACACAACTAGCTGTGAGGTAACATGCGCAAAAGACATGAAGCTAAAATGCTTGAATGGGTCAGGCAAACTTTGCAAAGAGTAGAGTAGACTATAATGACCCTAGGGACCATAACACTACTAGTGTCTACTGACTCTACTCTAGTAGTACCCGATTTTGACTAGTGATGCATGTTGTATATGTATGTATGTATTACCTTTTTTTCAATCTTGCTGGTGAAAAAGAATAAATAGGGGGAGGTGTACAGGCATCTGAAAATGTGTAATTTTTTTTCTAGGCGTACTACCGACCACCAGTGCCGGGGCCAGTGGCGATGGCGATGAGGCCATTCCGGAGGGGGCAGGAGATGCGGCACCTGCAGGAGCTACAGGGGGTGAGCTGGCAGCAGTGGCGGGCGGTGGTAAGTTATATTCCTTACTTATTGATATTACACTAGCTGGAAGGGTGTTCACTTCACTCACTGTACTGTTGAGACTTAGTAAGTATGAAGTTGTAGTGAACATTATACAATGGTTAAAGAAGACACCCTTTACTTAGCATTAGCAATAGCATTGGCAGCGCGAGTTGAGTAAGCAATGGTCTCTTCTATCTGACTCCAACTCAACTGTGAAAGTTTTATGGAGAAGACTAAAAGTCAGATCAGATGACCTTGATGGATGTGTTGAACAGAAAGAAGGGTGGAAGCCCAAACCAACAAACTAGAAGCCACTATGTGGTTTATCCTGAAAATGATCAGGAAACTACTGCCCAACATCCCTATGGATTCCTGTAAAACCGTGGTCACGACACTGGCCCTGTCGAGGAATGGTTATGGGAATGCGTTATAGGCTGGAATGCAGGCCCAGCACCTAGCCAAACTGCAACGCCTGCAAAATTCAGCAGCTAGGCTGATACTAGACATCCCCAGATCAGAACTTATATCACATCACCTGGATACCTTACATTGGCTCCCCTTGGTAAAACAAATTAAATTTAAATCCTTATGTTTAACCTACAAAGCACTTCAGGGCTCGGGATCTCTGTTCCTTAGAACACGTCTCAAGCCATATGTTACAACAAGGGTACTGCGCTCGAGTCAGGCGAAACTGATCCAGATCCCCTGCTTCAAACAGGCAAGGTGGGGAGGAAGAAGCTTCTTATTGCATGCAGCCAAGGACTGGAATCGGCTCCCAATTACAATCAAAATCAGTACCTCCCTGTTGTCTTTCAGGAAATCTGTAAAAACCTGGCTGTTCAGGTCATTCTAATTAGGTTTCCTATCACCGCACTGGTCTTATGTTTCTCTCGTGCCAAGACGCCCACAGGCATACGCGTGCTTTACAAAACCATAAATCAAATCAAATCAAGGAGGAAGGACGGGTGAGATGTCATATGACAGGCAGAGAAGGATACGTTGGAAGCATGCATGCATAGGTGACTGATAGGAATCAGATGCATGGGTTGTTGAAGGATGAGTGGAAGGTAAAAGAAAAGATGCCTGCCTGGGTGGGCAACACCGTGTGGGTGGATACTGGATAGCAAGAATCATCAGCGGTGTTTGGGTCAAACACAAAGCCAAGGCAAGCAAGGAAGGACGCATGGGTGGTTGTTGGGGAAACAAACTAAGGTTTGTTGAGAGATTAAGAAGAATGATACGACATTTACTTTGAAAGGATGGATGCCTGGATGTATTCATCATAGATAGCATAGGTGGAGACTGTCACTGGATCCGGAGTCTTAGTTTGAAGAGAATGTAAAATAAACCGCACCAGAGTAGCAAAGCCGAGGGGAATATAAGTTGTATTTTCAGAATACTCCCTTGACTCACAGTAGTTTGCAAGCACATCATATATATATATATATATATATATATATATATATATATTGTATGTCTGTAGGTATCAAGCGCCTTACTCCAACTACGAGGACCACTACCTACCTATGTTAATTTATTTTCGACTGTGTCAGCCAGCCTGCAAAGGGTGGCCTATCTGTTGGTTACACAATCAATCAAAATAATATACCTTATGTTGTCGTCCCATTTATAAGCAATGATTATTGGATATATAATCTGCCTTTTCTAGTAGCCAGGGCAGGGTGAAAGTTAAATTGAGCAATTACCCTTCATATAACAGAGAGATTATGGCCAGTACCACCCTTAATAGAAAAATACGAGTTTCCCCACCTACAGACTGTAGTTAAAAAAAACTAACATGAGTCTGCATATGACTCGTATGTTTGTCTTGGGTGCAAGCTTAGCTGACTGAGCTGGCATGCCGGATACAACAAGGTTATGTAATTTCGCTAAACTAGAGATAAGAAGACTGGTGTACAGTGTACTGGAGTCCATAGTGCTATTATAATGCCTGAAACCCTCCTCAAATGTTAGAGGCTGAGGAAGTGGGAGGATAGATACTTACCACAAATGTTATGTACAGTGCTTGCTAGTGCATTTGTGCCAATATGTGTTGAATTAATTTTGTGTTACTGTTTTGCTAAGAGTATTGGTTACAATATTCTTTTTCTTTCTTGATATAGATCCTCCTTCCCAAGAAAAACCAACAAGGAAGGAGTTGTCTGTCATTGCCCGGTGCCGGAAACTGGAGGCCATCTGCTATGAGTCCTGGCGACTGGTGGCTCAGGCGGAGGAAGAGGAGGCGGCAGCAACTGCAGCCTCCAACAATGCCTCCTACAATGCCCCGGGCCCCAGTCAGGCCCCGCCTCCAGAGGTATCACACCATGGTCAGGCAGCCGCCCGCCGCAGCACCTTGACATCCAGCACTGCTGTCCCCCACCATGGATGCAACTGCAGGGCATTTCGCCACCATATGCTCCTCCGAATGTCACGCCTAGAGGAGCACCTAGTGTCAAGGGTTCACATGCTGCTGTTACTGTTGTACCTTGAAATCTGTATTATGTTGATAAACATCATGATTGTACTTTGAATTCTGTATTATGTTGGTAAACATCATGATTGTTAAGTGACTGGTGCTTACAGTTAGCAGTACTTGTTGCTTTATAATGATGCCTTTTCTTGCAGTTAGCTGTGCTTGATTGCCCAGCATCTTGTAATACCCCAGTTTTCCTCACGTGTACTTCGGTTCCTGGAATTCACATGAGGGAACGTGCCTTCATTATCCCTTGTGCACCCAAGACTATAAAACCCAGTCCTTACACACGGTGATGCTTCGCTTCGTTTCAGCGCGTCACCGCGAGTGTTCCTGTGCTCAGATCTGGCCCCATGAGTTTTCCGACGTCTGTCCTGCATCCAGAGTCCCAGAGCAGCTCCGCGCCCGCCCGTCTTCTTCTGCTCAGTTCCTTCATCTCCACTTACCTTTGCCGCGATCTTCCAAGGCTCAAGGACGGTTCCTTCTTCGTGTTTCCCTGACGTATAGTAGCCTGGATCTCCACGTCATCAATGCAGGTTGGATTCCCATTTCCGCTTCCGCTATCTGGAAAACAACAAGTAAGAACGTTTTTACTATAATTAATGTTGAACAGCTGAAGATAGAGTCGGCTTGAATAGACACTGTGCAACAAGCATTGGTAAATGCATGTAGAAACAAAGAAACAGTGCATTCGAGAACCAAGTGATAGACACTTCCCAACTTTGCAAATGCAAATAGACATGAAACAGTGCACTGTGGCAAAGCCAGTTGGTGGGAACAGATAATCAAGCAATGCTACCGACAACAATTAAAAAATTGTCAAACATTGTTAAAAACAATCAGAAAGAACTAATAATCCCAAGAACTGCAAATTCACATTTATGTTTATTCTGTATGTTGTATACGAGACCATTGTTACAAGCATTGACAAATGCACTTATGTAAAGACTAAGGAACTGCTATTGTGAATTCTATTTTGAAACTACTGATAGTGAATAGGAAAGTTTACCACTTGTGATTCGGTGTTATCCCTCTCTAGACATTACTAGGGTATTTTTGGTTGTTTTTTCTTTTTCTTTATATTTCTTCCAGAACCCCCAGTTTGGCTATCATCACTACAAGAATCAGGTAGGACTTGTTTGGAAATAAGTCATGTAACCTAGACTAAGTACTAACCAGCTAACCTAACTGTTCAACTTGGAATCTGGCTAAGGCTTCAGGTTAACGTTTTTTTGTCTTGATGTTTTCAAGGCGCTCAAAGAACAGTACTGTCATAAACAAGAGGCATCTTGACACTTGTAGAAGTGTGAGCATGGGGGGGGGCGTGGCCAGCTGCATGGCCGGATAGACGTGCCTTACTGCAGCTCCGGCCGGGCTGCATCAAAATCCGACTTTTCACTTGCCCCTGGAGCCAGAAACGGAACCGGAGGACGGACGAAACAAGCTGGCAGCGGAAGGGAGAGCTGCAGTGGCGGTGGCGCTCGAAATCGCCAGGTAACACGAGTGAGCAAACCGACCCAGTGATTCCCTGGGAACCAAGATGGCGATCGAGAAACCGGACGGGCTGCAGAGACCCTAGGAACCTGCTCACAGCCTGCAGAAGCGGCTCCAGCCAGCGGAGACGTCAGGTCCCACCCGCCGGTCAGGAGGTATTGTGTGGCAACGGCTGGGGCAACAGAGGAGAGATCGGGACATAGCCGGTGTCCGCCCGCCTTTACTAAGATGGCGGCCGGCGGAGCCGGTAGTGACCAGTGACAAGAGGCCGCCTCTGCGGTCTTCCAAGCAGTACCGCGGGACCAGGGGCCGGCAGGAGGGGGTGCGGCGCTGTGTGGAGGCAGTCCAAATCTGAGCCCGAGTGACGCGGGCTGCCGGAACGTCTGCGGTGCCACGCTGCACTTCACCAATGTGGCTGCGGGAGGCCGGGGACATTTGACGCCATCAGACCCGGCCTGGGAAGTGCAACGCAGGGGTCTGGAAAGCGGAGGAACGGCCCGCGGTGATGTGGACACTGGCAGCGGTGATTACTGAAACGCTCACACCACCCCTTGGTGGGGCATCGCATCACATGCTGAGTAGGGCGCCGGCTCCCCTCTGAACAGGGAGCTGACTGAGGAGGCGAGAGCCAGACGCAGGAGAGTGACGAGGAGCCCCTCGGAGGAGCACAGGGGAGAATACTACCCAGAGCCTCTGCATAGGGTGACCAGAATTTTAAGCCCCAACACTGGGACATCGCACAAAATAGAGGAAGGACTACAATTTTACCCCAAGCGATTACAGCGCTCCTCAGCAGAGACTTACAAAACAGGCAGTGAGTTCATACATACAATGTGCCTTTAAAACCCAGTAGCTTCCCTGCAAAATTCAACTGTGTTCTTGTAACAACTGCTAACTCTACCGGCTTTGTACAACAAACAACACCTAGCACCGTTTTCAGTCGACCCTCCCTAAACCGGGACAAGAGCAGTATTGCTTGAAATCTGCTGAGACAGCTGGTTACAACTTTAACTGGACCTCATGTTTACCGAACTATTAATTCTGGTTCCACTTCCGAATTCAATTTTTTACAATATCTTCTTTGATTTTGACTTTCTGTTTCTAAATTCTTGTTATCCCTGCCTCTAAGTTCTAACTGTCTCTGCTATGACTCTAGTACTATTAGTCTGTCTGTAGCTAAGCTTGCCCAGTTGGCCACTCAGATTGACCGATAGCTCTAGCCACTGAGTCCAGTCCTTTGGGTTGTCCTCTTCTAGTCTTCTTAATCTTGAGGCTTTAATAATTTCCCACCAACAAAATGCCCAACCAGATGTTTGATGTTGGTGATGGGAGGTTGGACCTTCCTCACACCTCAATCAGAACCCACAATCCCCTGACCGACTAGCTATGGTGTCTCATTAGGTCCCCTGAACGCCCACCAGAAGAGACCCAATGATTACACAACCCAGAACATACCACCCTTTTGCTCACTCACTCGTGTAAGTCCACCACCACTCCAAATAACACAGAATCTATGTGTAAGTTCAAAAGGTTTATTTTCAACGAACAAGCTCTGTATGTTGTTCTATAATTCAGTATACTACAGCCAGCTCCAACAGCAAAATGCATAAGATTAAAACAATAAACATTGTTACAAATGCATATGAGACAAACAATCTGTGCAAATTCTAAGAGACCCCTCACCTTTGAATGCAGAAGTACTGGTTACATGCATCATAAGCTCAGCAAATCTCTGGTTCGTAGAAGGGAATCTCTCAGCTGTTATGAGACAAATGGTGCGCGTTAGATAGTATAATGCAAGCATTTCTCAGTCAAACCAAAAAGTGTAACATGTTATGGCTAAGCAATACAGACTAACCAGAACTCCATAACAAAGTGGCTTGTTTTTCGACCTCTTGTACTTTATGATCAGACAGTAGCTGTATGAGCTCATGTGGGCTCAAAGGCATCTTACACAACTAGCTGCGAGGTAACATGCGCAAAAGACATGAAGCTAAAATACTTGAATGGGTCAGGCGAACTTTGCAAAGAGTAGAGTAGACTATAATGACCCTAGGGACCATAACACTACTAGTGTCTACTGACTCTACTCTAGTAGTACCCGATTTTGACTAGTGATGCATGTTGTATATGTATGTATGTATTACCTTTTTTTCAATCTTCCTGGTGAAAAAGAATAAATAGGGGGAGGTGTACAGGCATCTGAAAATGTGTAATTTTTTTTCTAGGCGTACTACCGACCACCAGTGCCGGGGCCAGTGGCGATGGCGATGAGGCCATTCCGGAGGGGGCAGGAGATGCCGCACCTGCAGGAGCTACAGGGGGTGAGCTGGCAGCAGTGGCGGGCGGTGGTAAGTTTTATTCCTTACTTATTGATATTACACTAGCTGGAAGGGTGTTCACTTCATTCACTGTACTGTTGAGACTTAGTAAGTATGAAGTTGTAGTGAACATTATACAATGGTTAAAGAAGACACCCTTTACTTAGCATTAGCAATAGCATTAGCAGCGTGAGTTGAGTAAGCAATGGTCTCTTCTATCTGACTCCAACTCAACTGTGAAAGTTTTATGGAGAAGACTAAAAGTCAGATCAGATGACCTTGATGGATGTGTTGAACAGAAAGAAGGGTGGAAGCCCAAACCAACAAACTAGAAGCCACTATGTGGTTTATCCTGAAAATGATCAGGAAACTACTGCCCAATATCCCCATGGATTCCTGTAAAACCGTGGTCACGACACTGGCCCTGTCGAGGAATGGTTATGGGAATGCGTTATAGGCCGGAATGCAGGTCCAGCACCTAGCCAAACTGCAACGCCTGCAAAATTCGATTTACAAAAAGGGGGGTGGTGATGAACAGAGTGTCTGAGTTAAACAGACCACTCTTACCCAGTCCAAAGATCAGGGCTTGATCCATCACCGTTATTTATCTCACTGCCCCATCCCAGCTCAGAACCTGGCTATATGCAAATCAGTCTGTCCCTGGCCCAGTGCATCATGGGAACAGGGCAGACTAAACTACCAAGCCAATTCTTCACCAGAAAGGAGACAAGCTACCGGGGACCGGTTTCTGGCATTTCAGCCTTCTTCGGCCCGGCTTGCTTGAATCCTGATGGAGCAGTGAGAAAGGGACTCATGTCTGAGTATACCCTGCCACACCTATAGTGGCCAAAAACGATTTACAAAAAGGGGGGTGATGATGACCAGAGTGTCTGAGTTAAACAGACCACTCTTACCCAGTCCAAAGATCAGGGCTTGATCCATCACCGTTATTTATCTCACTGCCCCATCCCAGCTCAGAACCTGGCTATATGCAAATCAGTCTGTCCCTGGCCCAGTGCATCATGGGAACAGGGCAGACTAAACTACCAAGCCAATTCTTCACCAGAAAGGAGACAAGCTACCGGGGACCGGTTTCTGGCATTTCAGCCTTCTTCGGCCCGGCTTGCTTGAATCCTGATGGAGCAGTGAGAAAGGGTCTCATGTCTGAGTATACCCTGCCACACCTATAGTGGCCAAAAACGATTTACAAAAAGGGGGGTGGTGATGAACAGAGTGTCTGAGTTAAACAGACCACTCTTACACAGTCCAAAGATCAGGGCTTGATCCATCACCGTTATTTATCTCACTGCCCCATCCCAGCTCAGAACCTGGCTATATACAAGTCAGTCTGTCCCTGGCCCAGTGCATCATGGGAACAGGGCAGACTAAACTACCAAGCCAATTCTTCACCAGAAAGGAGACAAGCTACCGGGGACCGGTTTCTGGCATTTCAGCCTTCTTCGGCCCGGCTTGCTTGAATCCTGATGGAGCAGTGAGAAAGGGACTCATGTCTGAGTATACCCTGCCACACCTATAGTGGCCAAAAACGATTTACAAAAAGGGGGGTGGTGATGAACAGAGTGTCTGAGTTAAACAGACCACTCTTACCCAGTCCAAAGATCAGGGCTTGATCCATCACCGTTATTTATCTCACTGCCCCATCCCAGCTCAGAACCTGGCTATATGCAAATCAGTCTGTCCCTGGCCCAGTGCATCATGGGAACAGGGCAGACTAAACTACCAAGCCAATTCTTCACCAGAAAGGAGACAAGCTACCGGGGACCGGTTTCTGGCATTTCAGCCTTCTTCGGCCCGGCTTGCTTGAATCCTGATGGAGCAGTGAGAAAGGGACTCATGTCTGAGTATACCCTGCCACACCTATAGTGGCCAAAAACGATTTACAAATACGGGGGGTGGTGATGAACAGAGTGTCTGAGTTAAACAGACCACTCTTACCCAGTCCAAAGATCAGGGCTTGATCCATCACCGTTATTTATCTCACTGCCCCATCCCAGCTCAGAACCTGGCTATATGCAAATCAGTCTGTCCCTGGCCCAGTGCATCATGGGAACAGGGCAGACTAAACTACCAAGCCAATTCTTCACCAGAAAGGAGACAAGCTACCGGGGACCGGTTTCTGGCATTTCAGCCTTCTTCGGCCCGGCTTGCTTGAATCCTGATGGAGCAGTGAGAAAGGGACTCATGTCTGAGTATACCCTGCCACACCTAATGGTGGTGCAGTGAGCTAAAAAAACGGTGTTGGATCTAGCCCTGATCTCTTGACTGGGTGAGAGCTTTCTGCTTAATTCAGAGACTCTGTCCCTCACCACCCCTTGTTGTAAATATTTTTGTCCACCCTAAGCGTGGAAGGGTATTCTCAGATGTGAGACCCTTGCTCATTGCACCATCAGGATTCAAGCAAACCGGGCCGAAGACGGCTGTAATGCCAGAAACCGGTCCCCGGGAGCTTGTTTCCTTCCCAGTGTAAGAATTGGCTTTTGTAGTTTGGTTTGCCCTGTTCCCATCATGCACTGGGACAGGAACAGACTAATTTGCATACAGCCAGGTTCTGAAACTGGGATGGTGCAGTGAGCTAAAAAACGGTGTTGGATCTAGCCCTGATCTCTTGACTGGGTGAGAGCTTTCTGCTTAATTCAGAGACTCTGTCCCTCACCACCCCTTGTTGTAAATATTTTTGTCCACCCTAAGCGTGGAAGGGTATTCTCAGATGTGAGACCCTTGCTCATTGCACCATCAGGATTCAAGCAAACCGGGCCGAAGACGGCTGTAATGCCAGAAACCGGTCCCCGGGAGCCTGTTTCCTTCCCAGTGTAAGAATTGGCTTTTGTAGTTTGGTTTGCCCTGTTCCCATCATGCACTGGGACAGGAACAGACTAATTTGCATACAGCCAGGTTCTGAAACTGGGATGGTGCAGTGAGCTAAAAAACGGTGTTGGATCTAGCCCTGATCTCTTGACTGGGTGAGAGCTTTCTGCTTAATTCAGAGACTCTGTCCCTCACCACCCCTTGTTGTAAATATTTTTGTCCACCCTAAGCGTGGAAGGGTATTCTCAGATGTGAGACCCTTGCTCATTGCACCATCAGGATTCAAGCAAACCGGGCCGAAGACGGCTGTAATGCCAGAAACCGGTCCCCGGGAGCTTGTTTCCTTCCCAGTGTAAGAATTGGCTTTTGTAGTTTGGTTTGCCCTGTTCCCATCATGCACTGGGACAGGAACAGACTAATTTGCATACAGCCAGGTTCTGAAACTGGGATGGTGCAGTGAGCTAAAAAACGGTGTTGGATCTAGCCCTGATCTCTTGACTGGGTGAGAGCTTTCTGCTTAATTCAGAGACTCTGTCCCTCACCACCCCTTGTTGTAAATATTTTTGTCCACCCTAAGCGTGGAAGGGTATTCTCAGATGTGAGACCCTTGCTCATTGCCCCATCAGGATTCAAGCAAACCGGGCCGAAGACGGCTGTAATGCCAGAAACCGGTCCCCGGGAGCTTGTTTCCTTCCCAGTGTAAGAATTGGCTTTTGTAGTTTGGTTTGCCCTGTTCCCATCATGCACTGGGACAGGAACAGACTAATTTGCATACAGCCAGGTTCTGAAACTGGTATGGTGCAGTGAGCTAAAAAAACGGTGTTGGATCTAGCCCTGATCTCTTGACTGGGTGAGAGCTTTCTGCTTAATTCAGAGACTCTGTCCCTCACCACCCCTTGTTGTAAATATTTTTGTCCACCCTAAGCGTGGAAGGGTATTCTCAGATGTGAGACCCTTGCTCATTGCACCATCAGGATTCAAGCAAACCGGGCCGAAGACGGCTGTAATGCCAGAAACCGGTCCCCGGGAGCTTGTTTCCTTCCCAGTGTAAGAATTGGCTTTTGTAGTTTGGTTTGCCCTGTTCCCATCATGCACTGGGACAGGAACAGACTAATTTGCATACAGCCAGGTTCTGAAACTGGGATGGTGCAGTGAGCTAAAAAACGGTGTTGGATCTAGCCCTGATCTCTTGACTGGGTGAGAGCTTTCTGCTTAATTCAGAGACTCTGTCCCTCACCACCCCTTGTTGTAAATATTTTTGTCCACCCTAAGCGTGGAAGGGTATTCTCAGATGTGAGACCCTTGCTCATTGCACCATCAGGATTCAAGCAAACCGGGCCGAAGACGGCTGTAATGCCAGAAACCGGTCCCCGGGAGATTGTTTCCTTCCCAGTGTAAGAATTGGCTTTTGTAGTTTGGTTTGCCCTGTTCCCATCATGCACTGGGACAGGAACAGACTAATTTGCATACAGCCAGGTTCTGAAACTGGGATGGTGCAGTGAGCTAAAAAACGGTGTTGGATCTAGCCCTGATCTCTTGACTGGGTGAGAGCTTTCTGCTTAATTCAGAGACTCTGTCCCTCACCACCCCTTGTTGTAAATATTTTTGTCCACCCTAAGCGTGGAAGGGTATTCTCAGATGTGAGACCCTTGCTCATTGCACCATCAGGATTCAAGCAAACCGGGCCGAAGACGGCTGTAATGCCAGAAACCGGTCCCCGGGAGCCTGTTTCCTTCCCAGTGTAAGAATTGGCTTTTGTAGTTTGGTTTGCCCTGTTCCCATCATGCACTGGGACAGGAACAGACTAATTTGCATACAGCCAGGTTCTGAAACTGGGATGGTGCAGTGAGCTAAAAACGGTGTTGAATCTAGCCCTGATCTCTTGACTGGGTGAGAGCTTTCTGCTTAATTCAGAGACTCTGTCCCTCACCACCCCTTGTTGTAAATATTTTTGTCCACCCTAAGCGTGGAAGGGTATTCTCAGATGTGAGACCCTTGCTCATTGCCCCATCAGGATTCAAGCAAACCGGGCCGAAGACGGCTGTAATGCCAGAAACCGGTCCCCGGGAGCTTGTTTCCTTCCCAGTGTAAGAATTGGCTTTTGTAGTTTGGTTTGCCCTGTTCCCATCATGCACTGGGACAGGAACAGACTAATTTGCATACAGCCAGGTTCTGAAACTGGGATGGTGCAGTGAGCTAAAAAAAACGGTGTTGGATCTAGCCCTGATCTCTTGACTGGGTGAGAGCTTTCTGCTTAATTCAGAGACTCTGTCCCTCACCACCCCTTGTTGTAAATATTTTTGTCCACCCTAAGCGTGGAAGGGTATTCTCAGATGTGAGACCCTTGCTCATTGCACCATCAGGATTCAAGCAAACCGGGCCGAAGACGGCTGTAATGCCAGAAACCGGTCCCCGGGAGCTTGTTTCCTTCCCAGTGTAAGAATTGGCTTTTGTAGTTTGGTTTGCCCTGTTCCCATCATGCACTGGGACAGGAACAGACTAATTTGCATACAGCCAGGTTCTGAAACTGGGATGGTGCAGTGAGCTAAAAAACGGTGTTGGATCTAGCCCTGATCTCTTGACTGGGTGAGAGCTTTCTGCTTAATTCAGAGACTCTGTCCCTCACCACCCCTTGTTGTAAATATTTTTGTCCACCCTAAGCGTGGAAGGGTATTCTCAGATGTGAGACCCTTGCTCATTGCACCATCAGGATTCAAGCAAACCGGGCCGAAGACGGCTGTAATGCCAGAAACCGGTCCCCGGGAGCTTGTTTCCTTCCCAGTGTAAGAATTGGCTTTTGTAGTTTGGTTTGCCCTGTTCCCATCATGCACTGGGACAGGAACAGACTAATTTGCATACAGCCAGGTTCTGAAACTGGGATGGTGCAGTGAGCTAAAAAACGGTGTTGGATCTAGCCCTGATCTCTTGACTGGGTGAGAGCTTTCTGCTTAATTCAGAGACTCTGTCCCTCACCACCCCTTGTTGTAAATATTTTTGTCCACCCTAAGCGTGGAAGGGTATTCTCAGATGTGAGACCCTTGCTCATTGCACCATCAGGATTCAAGCAAACCGGGCCGAAGACGGCTGTAATGCCAGAAACCGGTCCCCGGGAGCTTGTTTCCTTCCCAGTGTAAGAATTGGCTTTTTTAGTTTGGTTTGCCCTGTTCCCATCATGCACTGGGACAGGAACAGACTAATTTGCATACAGCCAGGTTCTGAAACTGGGATGGTGCAGTGAGCTAAAAAACGGTGTTGGATCTAGCCCTGATCTCTTGACTGGGTGAGAGCTTTCTGCTTAATTCAGAGACTCTGTCCCTCACCACCCCTTGTTGTAAATATTTTTGTCCACCCTAAGCGTGGAAGGGTATTCTCAGATGTGAGACCCTTGCTCATTGCACCATCAGGATTCAAGCAAACCGGGCCGAAGACGGCTGTAATGCCAGAAACCGGTCCCCGGGAGCTTGTTTCCTTCCCAGTGTAAGAATTGGCTTTTGTAGTTTGGTTTGCCCTGTTCCCATCATGCACTGGGACAGGAACAGACTAATTTGCATACAGCCAGGTTCTGAAACTGGGATGGTGCAGTGAGCTAAAAAACGGTGTTGGATCTAGCCCTGATCTCTTGACTGGGTGAGAGCTTTCTGCTTAATTCAGAGACTCTGTCCCTCACCACCCCTTGTTGTAAATATTTTTGTCCACCCTAAGCGTGGAAGGGTATTCTCAGATGTGAGACCCTTGCTCATTGCACCATCAGGATTCAAGCAAACCGGGCCGAAGACGGCTGTAATGCCAGAAACCGGTCCCCGGGAGCTTGTTTCCTTCCCAGTGTAAGAATTGGCTTTTTTAGTTTGGTTTGCCCTGTTCCCATCATGCACTGGGACAGGAACAGACTAATTTGCATACAGCCAGGTTCTGAAACTGGGATGGTGCAGTGAGCTAAAAAACGGTGTTGGATCTAGCCCTGATCTCTTGACTGGGTGAGAGCTTTCTGCTTAATTCAGCGACTCTGTCCCTCACCACCCCTTGTTGTAAATATGCCTGCAAAATTCAGCAGCTAGGCTGATACTAGACATCCCCAGATCAGAACTTATATCACATCACCTGGATACCTTACATTGGCTCCCCTTGGTAAAAAAAATTAAATGTAATTCCTTATGTTTAACCTACAAAGCACTTCAGGGCTCGGGATCTCTGTTCCTTAGAACACGTCTCAAGCCACATGTTACAACAAGGGTACTGCGCTCGAGTCAGGCGAAACTGATCCAGATCCCCTGCTTCAAACAGGCAAGGTGGGGAGGAAGAAGCTTCTTATTGCATGCAGCCAAGGACTGGAATCGGCTCCCAATTACAATCAAAATCAGTACCTCCCTGTTGTCTTTCAGGAAATCTGTAAAAACCTGGCTGTTCAGGTCATTCTAATTAGTTTTCCCATCACCGCACTGGTCTTATGTTTCTCTTGTGCAAAGACGCCCACAGGCATACGCGTGCTTTAAAAAACCATAAATCAAATCAAATCAAGGAGGAAGGATGGGTGAGATGCCATATGACTGGCAGAGAAGGATACGTTGGAAGCATGCATGCATAGGTGACTGATAGGAATCAGACGCATGGGTTGTTGAAGGATGAGTGGAAGGTAAAAGAAAAGATGCCTGCCTGGGTGGGCAACACCGTGTGGGTGGATTCTGGATAGCAAGAATCATCAGCGGTGTTTGGGTCAAACACAAAGCCAAGGCAAGCAAGGAAGGACGCGTGGGTGGTTGTTGGGGAAACAAACTAAGGTTTGTTGAGAGATTAAGAAGAATGATCCGACATTTACTTTGAAAGGATGGATGCCTGGATGTATTCATCATAGATAGCATAGGTGGAGACTGTCACTGGATCCGGAGTCTTAGTTTGAAGAGAATGTAAAATAAACCGCACCAGAGTAGCAAAGCCGAGGGGAATATAAGTTGTATTTTCAGAATACTCCCTTGACTCACAGTAGTTTGCAAGCACATCATATATATATATATATATATATTTTGTATGTCTGTAGGTATCAAGCGCCTTACTCCAACTACGAGGACCACTACCTACCTATGTTAATTTATTTTCGACTGTGTCAGCCAGCCTGCAAAGGGTGGCCTATCTGTTGGTTACACAATCAATCAAAATAATATACCTTATGTTGTCGTCCCATTTATAAGCAATGATTATTGGATATATAATCTGCCTTTTGCAGTAGCCAGGGCAGGGTGAAAGTTAAATTGAGCAATTACCCTTCATATAACAGAGAGATTATGGCCAGTACCACCCTTAATAGAAAAATACGAGTTTCCCCACCTACAGACTGTAGTTAAAAAAAACTAACATGAGTCTGCATATGACTCGTATGTTTGTCTTGGGTGCAAGCTTAGCTGACTGAGCTGGCATGCCGGATACAACAAGGTTATGTAATTTCGCTAAACTAGAGATAAGAAGACTGGTGTACAGTGTACTGGAGTCCATAGTGCTATTATAATGCCTGAAACCCTCCTCAAATGTTAGAGGCTGAGGAAGTGGGAGGATAGATACTTACCACAAATGTTATGTACAGTGCTTGCTAGTGCATATGTGTTGAATTAATTTTGTGTTACTGTTTTGCTAAGAGAATTGGTTACAATATTCTTTTTCTTTCTTGATATAGATCCTCCTTCCCAAGAAAAACCAACAAGGAACGAGTTGTCTGCCATTGCCCGGTGCCGGAAACTGGAGGCCATCTGCTATGAGTCCTGGCGACTGGTGGCTCAGGCGGAGGAAGAGGAGGCGGCAGCAACTGCAGCCTCCAACAATGCCTCCTACAATGCCCCGGGCCCCAGCCAGGCCCCGCCTCCAGTGGTATCACACCATGGTCAGGCAGCCGCCCGCCGCAGCACCTTGACATCCAGCACTGCTGACCCCCACCATGGATGCAACCGCAGGGCATTTCGCCACCATATGCTCCTCCGAATGTCACGCCTAGAGGAGCACCTAGTGTCAAGGGTTCACATGCTGCTGTTACTGTTGTACCTTGAAATCTGTATTATGTTGATAAACATCATGATTGTACTTTGAATTCTGTATTATGTTGGTAAACATCATGATTGTTAAGTGACTGGTGCTTACAGTTAGCAGTGCTTGTTGCTTTATAATGATGCCTTTTCTTGCAGTTAGCTGTGCTTGATTGCCCAGCATCTTGTAATACCCCAGTTTTCCTCACGTGTACTTCGGTTCCTGGAATTCACATGAGGGAACGTGCCTTCATTATCCCTCGCGTACCCAAGACTATAAAACCCAGTCCTTACACACGGTGATGCTTCGCTTCGTTTCAGCGCGTCACCGCGAGTGTTCCTGTGCTCAGATCTGGCCCCATGAGTTTTCCGACGTCTGTCCTGCATCCAGAGTCCCAGAGCAGCTCCGCGCCCGCCCGTCTTCTTCTGCTCAGTTCCTTCATCTCCACTTACCTTTGCCGCGATCTTCCAAGGCTCAAGGACGGTTCCTTCTTCGTGTTTCCCTGACGTATAGTAGCCTGGATCTCCACGTCATCAATGCAGGTTGGATTCCCATTTCCGCTTCCGCTATCTGGAAAACAACAAGTAAGAACGTTTTTGCTATAATTAATGTTGAACAGCTGAAGATAGAGTCGGCTTGAATAGACACTGTGCAACAAGCATTGGTAAATGCATATAGAAACAAAGAAACAGTGCATTCGAGAACCAAGTGATAGACACTTCCCAACTTTGCAAATGCAAATAGACATGAAACAGTGCACTGTGGCAAAGCCAGTTGGTGGGAACAGATAATCAAGCAATGCTACCGACAACAGTTAAAAAATTGTCAAACATTGTTAAAAACAATCAGAAAGAACTAACAATCCCAAGAACTGCAAATTCACATTTATGTTTATTCTGTATGTTGTATACGAGACCATTGTTACAAGCATTGACAAATGCACTTATGTAAAGACTAAGGAACTGCTATTGTGAATTCTATTTTGAAACTACTGATAGCGAATAGGAAAGTTTACCACTTGTGATACGGTGTTATCCCTCTCTAGACATTACTAGGGTATTTTTGGTTGTTTTTTCTTTTTCTTTATATTTCTTCCAGAACCCCCAGTTTGGCTATCATCACTACAAGAATCAGGTAGGACTTGTTTGGAAATAAGTCATGTAACTAGACTAAGTACTAACCAGCTAACCTAACTGTTCAACTTGGAATCTGGCTAAGGCTTCAGGTTAACGTTTTTTTTGTCTTGATGTTTTCAAGGCACTCAAAGAACAGTATTGTCATAAACAAGAGGCATCTTGACACTTGTAGAAGTGTGAGCATGGGGGGGGGGGGGCGTGGCCAGCTGCATGGCCGGATAGACGTGCCTTACTGCAGCTCCGGCCGGGCTGCATCAAAATCCGACTTTTCACTTGCCCCTGGAGCCAGAAACGGAACCGGAGGACAGACGAAACAAGCTGGCAGCGGAAGGGAGAGCTGCAGTGGCGGTGGCGCTCGAAATCGCCAGGTAACACGAGTGAGCAAACCGACCCGGTGATTCCCTGATTCCTAGGGAACCAAGATGGCGATCGAGAAACCGGACGGGCTGCAGAGACCCTAGGGACCTGCTCACAGCCTGCAGAAGCGGCTCCAGCCAGCAGAGACGTCAGGTCCCACCCGCCGGTCAGGAGGTATTGTGTGGAGGCAGTCCAAATCTGAGCCCGAGTGACGCAGGCTGCCGGAACGTCTGCGGTGCCACGCCGCACTTCACCAATGTGGCTGCGGGAGGCCGGGGACATCTGACGCCATCAGACCCGGCCTGGGAAGTGCAACGCAGGGGTCTGGAAAGCAGAGGAACGGCCCGCGGTGATGTGGACACTGGCAGCGGTGATTACTGAAACGCTCACACCACCCCTTGGTGGGGCATCGCATCACATGCTGAGTAGGGCGCCGGCTCCACTCTGAACAGGGAGCTGACTGAGGAGGCGAGAGCCAGACGCAGGAGAGTGACGAGGAGCCCCTCGGAGGAGCACCGGGAAGAATACTACCCAGAGCCTCTGCATAGGGTGACCAGAATTTTAAGCCCCAACACTGGGACATCGCACAAAATAGAGGAAGGACTACAATTTTACCCCAAGCGATTACAGCGCTCCTCAGCAGAGACTTACAAAACAGGCAGTGAGTTCATACATACAATGTGCCTTTAAAACCCAGTAGCTTCCCTGCTAAATTCAACTGTGTTCTTGTAACAACTGCTAACTCTACCGGCTTTGTACAACAAACAACACCTCCCACCGTTTTCAGTCGACCCTCCCTAAACCGGGACAAGAGCAGTATTGCTTGAAATCTGCTGAGACAGCTGGTTACAACAGGGACCGTTCTGGCAAAACAGGGATGCCTGATCCCCCTACTTCTGCATCCGACTACAGAACACTCTTGCCTGCCCCACTACCGCGGTGAACGGGGTACCTCCAGTACAGGAGACAAGCAGCCATGGGAAGAAATAGGGACCCGGTGCCCAGATCTGCAAAGCAGGGTCCTATGGACAACTTTGCGGCACTGCGACAGGTGGCGGAGCAGCAGTCCGTGCCGCCAGGATCAAGGACGGATATGGCCATGCTGATGGAGGCCATCCAGGCGTCCAGGACGGACATACAGGCATCGCGAGCGGCCCTAGAGCTGAAAATTGGAGAGGTGGGCTCTGAAGTAACGTTGCTGCGGCAGGATTTTCGGAACCTAGCAGAAAGAGTGTCGGCGACGGAGACTAGAATAATGGATAATGAGGAATCGATCTCGTTACTGAAGAAATACATGGCGGAGCTGCAGGCATCCCATCGGCAGCTGCTTTGGAAGGTAGACGACGCGGAAAATAGATCAAGACGCAACAACCTTCGCTTTGTGGGTTTTAGGGAAGGAATTGAAGGAAAGAACATGTGCGCCTTCCTCCTCACCTGGCTGAAAACTACCTTCCCAGCGGCGCAGTTCTCCTCGTGCTTCATCATCGAGAGGGCTCACAGGGCCCTTCTGGCCAAACCACCGGAGGGAGCAAGACCGAGACCAGTTATCGCACGATTCTTAAACTTCACGGACAGAGACTTGATATTACGAGAAGCCAGGAAAATGGGGGAGATCCGCCTGGAGAATTCCACCATCATGATTTTCCCGGACTACAGCCAGGAAGTATCGAAGCAGCGCCGCTCGTTCGACTCCGTGAAGGCAAAATTGAGGTCCTTGAACATAACGTACATGCTCCTTTTTCCCCGCTAAACTCAAGGTGATATACAAGGACAACTCCGTCTTCTTCACGCACCCCGAGGATGCTTGGCTGTGGCTTGAGGAACGCCCCATCTTAAATAGTAGAGAGGCGGCGGGTCGAGCAGCACTAGACAGAACAATAAGGGAAAGGCCGCGCTGGGAGTTGCCGAAACCACAGCGGCGGAAAGCTCGGAGAGCGACACAGAAACCCCCGATGACACCATACCGAACCCGAGGCACGGAGGACAGGAGAGGATGCGGACCGGCCTCCCCTGGCGCCAATTCAGTGGCAGGCTCTAGGTTCAGCTGCCTACGCAATGGAATCCGTTCAGAGGGTGAAGAAGTGGAGGACTCAGAGGGCCGCGCGTCCGGAGGAGAGGAGGAAGTCGAAATGGGCGATTCGATTCATCCACTGGTCAAGGAAATCCAGCAGTTGGAACAGGACTCCTCTGAGCAGGAGCCGACTAAGGAGACACAGGACTCGCACTCCTGAACATTGGTGTGCAGGGCTCGGGGAGATTGCAACTCGGCAGCACGGAGCACGCAAGTTGACATGCCTCTTACTGTTAATTGAGTTTTTCTTTTTGAGTTTCTTCGAACTAGTTATTGCCTAGTGTGGGAGGGTGACAGACCTACTCCCGTCGATAGTTTGGTCCCAGGTTGGGACGCAGCTGGAAGGGGAGGGAGGTGGGGAGTGGGGTGCGGGGGGGAGTTGGTTCTGGTATTACCTCATGTTGGGGTTCCGGGGGGTTGTAGGGGGGAGAGGGGAGTTGAGGGGAGGGAAACATGTTGAGAAACAGCGACTGCATGCCACTACGCACCTTACACCACATCACCTCTGAAGTCCTACCTGGAAATATGAAGGGAACACTCAATGGCAGATCCACTAGATCACACTCCCATGGGTGACTTATGTGTCACGATATTATCCTGGAATGTGAATGGCCTTGGGTCAAAGATCAAACGGGGCCTAGTAAATGCATATCTAAAAAGGCTAGCGCAGGACATTATATTGCTTCAGGAAACCCACCTACGAGGCACTCAGTGCGCCTTTATAGCAAGAGGTAGGCACATGGTGCTGGCGCACTCCGGTTACACGGTGGACTCCAGGGGGGCTGCAATCCTAGTTAAAAAGTCCACGCCGTTCGCCGTCACTCGTACATGGTTGGACCCTCAGGGGACATATGCAGGGGTGCAGGGAACATGGAGGAGGCGCAGGTACACGATCGTCTCAGTTTATGCCCCCCCAAAACTTCAGGCACGCACCCTCACTGCAGTTACAGCTATCCTTCTAGACACGGCAGATACGATCCAGATAGTGGGGGGGGGACTTCAATGATGTGATGTGCGCCACAAGGGACAGATCGGGGACCGCACGTACAGCGGGACACGACACAGCACTGGCTCGACAGATGCACACTCTGGGCCTAACAGATGTCTGGAGATGGCTCCACCCCACACAGGAGGCCTACTCCTTCTAGTCCGGGGCACACACGGTCTTTTCCATGGTGGACTATATCTTTACCTCCAGGCAGGAAATTACGGTCAATGACTTAGCGGAATATAAAGCACGGGGAATCTCGGACCACTCCCTCCTGTCTGTACACTTGGGGCGAGGGAGGAGGGAAAAGGCTGTGGAATGGCACCTTGCAGCGTGGGACCTGCAAACACCAGATCTATTGAAGGGAATTAGAGCAGACATAAAGGTGTATGTGGCTGAGAATGAGGGATCAGTAGAATCAGGGATCACACTCTGGGAAGCACTTAAGCCAGTCCTTAGGGATCGGATAAACAGCAGACGGGGGGCGGCCAGAAGGGAGTTACAACAGACGGTTACGACTGAGGAGGTCTCGATCTTAGCCCTCGAAGCCGTATATCACCGTGGACGGGAAGAAATAATACTTAGGAAATTGCTAGACACACAAAGACACTATAGGGAACTTGTCACTGGGGAAGCACGCACACAGGCACTAGCATGCTTGTGGATGGAGCGTGTGTTGAGGAGAATGCACTTGAGGTGGTTGTTGTTGATGTTAGGTCTGGTGGGTGGTCTGCAGGTTCGGAGGCAGGTAAATTTGCAGGCTTGACAGGTGAAGGGTACCTGGGTTCGCTTCTGGGTCGCTCTGTAGCAGGTGGGTTGTCGTCCGGTGTTGAGTGCGTGAGGGCAGAGGAGTCGTATCTCAGTCGAGTTCCCTGGCTCCGGCGGGGGTCAGGAGTTCTGGCGCTGGGTGCGGATGGGCACAGACGGGCTTGAATTTGGCGTGCAGAAGGCGTGCCCGCTGCGGGCAGACACTGCGCGGACGCTGCACGGTCTCCATATGAGGGGTTGTGGGAGGGAGTAGCAGCTGGGAGTGGGGTGTCAAATCGGAACAGTGGGGGGCGGGGCCGCAGGGACGCAGCGGCGGGGAGAAGGCACAGAGGCAACCAGGGGACAGGAGAGGGGAGGCAATGCGGGAGAACCAGGGGGCAAAGAAGGCAGCAAGGCACAAGGCACAACAAGAGAAAACAAATAATCACATAATACAATCAAAAATAAAAATACAGCGAGCAACAGAGGGGACTCACGCGGCACCAGGGGCAAGGCGACAGCAGGGCAGCGTCACAGGAGGACCGTGTGGCGGCTGGGGGGTGACCTACCTGAGGACAGGGTCAAAGGCCGCTCCCTTCACCGCTGCGAGGCCTCCACATGAGGGGCTGTGGAAGGGAGGAGCAGCTGGGAGGCAGGAGTGGGGCAGCGAATGGGAACGGCGGGGGCGGGGCCACAGGGACTCAGTGGCAGAGAGAAGGCAGAGAGGGAACCGGAGGACAGGACACGGGAGGCAATGCAGGGGAACCAGGGGGCACAGAAGGCAACAAGGCACAAGGCACAACAGGAGAGAAAACAAATAAGCACAGAATACAATCAAAAATAAAAATACAGCAAGCAACAGAGGGGACTCACGAGGCACCAGGGGCAAGGCGACAGCAGGGCAGCGTCACAGGAGGACCGTGTGGTGGCTGGGGGGTGACCTACCTGAGGACAGGGTCAAAGGTCGCATCAATTGCTGTGGAGTGCAAGAAGAGAAAAGAGAATACTTTCAGACTGAGGCGACTTGGATACATCGTGTCTATTCTGTTTACAGCATTAAGCTACACCAACAACAGGACAGAGCAGGCCCACGGCACTGGGCCGTGACCCAACCTCCATTTAGCTTACATTTTAACAGAGCCAGACAAAGGCATATACAGCAACCTAGCATTTTCAAAATTAAGTGACTAAATCAATGCACCGCTGTCAGTCATACCACTACACTCGACTCCACCACTACACGGACATGTAGGTCTGCTGTGGTTCTTGTTGAATTGTTGTGTTTACCTTTTAGGCCACTTCATGAAACGCAGTTATTCCATAAATCATCTCCAATCCTACTGACTGACTGCGAAGAGTATAGTATGTGGTCATCATGATCATGATGTCCAACTCAGTCTGTAGTGTACCGAGTCCAGAGTCCATATTCAAATAT
Organism: Lissotriton vulgaris; assembly: GCF_964263255.1. Taxonomy (NCBI): domain Eukaryota; kingdom Metazoa; phylum Chordata; class Amphibia; order Caudata; family Salamandridae; genus Lissotriton; species Lissotriton vulgaris. Next base: position 12,026 of record NW_028244405.1, on the reverse strand, counting down.
CCAATGGATCTCCCTGCTGTAGAAGTACAATTTTGTTATTAAACAACAAGTCTGTTTCCAGCATTAAGCTGAAACAGGACGCATATACAGCAACATAGCATTTTCCAAAGTAAGTAACTAAATCAACACACGGCTGTCAGTCATACCTCCACTACTACACTTGTGACTAGTACTACTCGACTCCGCCACTACACAGACATGTAGGTCTGCTGTGGTGTTGACTTATTTACCTTATATGCCACTTGTTTTAAAAGTAAACACCTCAAGTTATTATTCCATCATTCATCTCAGATCCAACTGACTGACTGCATGCAAAGATAATATGGTCATCATCATGGTGTGGTACGTGTGGTCCAACTCCAACTCAGTGTGTAGTTATTCTGATTAAGTCCATATTCCATTTTTTTCAAAATTGCAATGGATATTGGCCTGCACCTGCAGTAGTAGGAGTACCATTTGGTTACTAAACAACAAGAGGGGAAATATTGACTGTCACTTGAATCATTTTTAGTTGGTAGATTAATTACTAGTAGAGTTCGACTTCATGCACAACATCAACACAAACAACAGCAATCGCTCAGAGTCAGCAAGCATCCAATGCATGACATCATTACCTGTCTTGCTCTTCTCTTTGGCTGTCAGATGCCTGGTTTTGACAGGGGTGTGTTTTTTAATGAGGCAGTGGCCTCATTATTACTCCACATTCATTTTGAGTGTTAGTCACTGTTTTATTTTTCTTCTTATTCATCTGTGGCCCTTTGTCACAGTTGAAGTTGGTTCACATGGTCAATGCTTTTATAGGCCATGGACTGGGTAGCGGTCATTGGTCAATTAAGTTTGCAGAAATATCAGCAAGTTTCTTCGAAGAGTCTTGTCCTTCTCTGCCAAGGACCTTCTGACAGTGATGAGCTTTGAATACCTGCTGAGGCTGTAGCCTTCTGACAGTTTGGATGCCTGCCGACTGGTGAAATACAAGTTCTGACAGTGAAGAGTTGTGGATGCCTGCAGAGGTGGTAAAAAAGTCAATTTTTTTTTATTTGTTTTGGTACTCTACCGAGGACCACAAATTTTAAAAACTTTTTACATAGGTAAATCACAAGAATTAATATAATGGTAGAAAAGACTTTAGAAATTTGTAAAAAATTATAACAGACCCATTCATTGGGAGGTTGTTTACACACTAATATCAAATTTTTTACTGTAGTAATTCTACATTTGAGATATATCGGGTCAAGATATCTTGACCGTGCTGTGACTATATTTGGATAAGGACATACAAATAAAATATGCTCAATGTTCTGATCGCCTCCTTGACAGAATTTACAGAGGTGGTAGCCTTCGAACATTGATGAGTTTCGGCTCGGAAACAAAAGGAGGATAGCTGTAGTCATGTTTCACTTCTTTTGGAGGGACTGTTAGAGGCAACATTTCTTGTACTATTCTCCATCCAATGTCTCGCTTGATGGAAATATATTTAGGGCGAGACAGGAAGATGGAGCAAGACTCTGAGGAGTGGACAGTTAAATGCACAGAGGTGCAACTCCAATATGGAAATAAAAAGAGAAGACTGTGGTAATGGATTTGTTGTGATACACATACAAATAAAGGAAGTAAGAAAGTAACAATTTAAAAGCCTAGTTGTCAGGAAAGAGGAGCTTGTCCTCAAACCCTGGTGGTTCGACTAGAAGTAGGTCATCTAACACACTACTTCCATCATTGAAGTCGCTCTCCTTTTCCTGCTGTGAGTTAGGTATTTTGTACTCCGGTGGTATAAAGTGCTGATTCATTTTGATCATGGTTAACCTCTCCACGCTTTTGGGTGAGAGACTGGTCCTTTTCAAAGTTACAATGGCACCAGACGTACTGAAAACACTCTCAGAAGGGACACTTGCGACAGGGGAAGACAGATACTTTATCGCCAGCCTGTTGACCACTGTCCATTGGCTTCTTTTCCCATACCAATACACCAATGGGTTTCGATCCATGAAGACCTCTGTTGGGTCATCCAGATAAGCCTGAACCATCCGCTCAATGCTGAGGGGTGCTCCGATGTGCTCGGCCTCTATTGCCTTTGCATCAGCCCTGGACTTACCATACCCCTGCCATAAAAACCAATCAGTTGCTAATTGTACTGTGGCTGATGATCCTGTTCTTGCGATAGTTGATATTATTAGTAGTGTTGGTGACAGCTGGGAGGCAAACGAACTGCCCTCAGGCTTTGAAGTAGAACTTTACTCTGGGTGCCCTGTAGTACTTGTTCTGGTCTGGGGCGGGCGGCTCTATTTACCATTGTAAATCAATGTGGACTAGCTAGTATTAGGGGGGGGAAGGTTTTCTTTAAGAAGACTCAGGTACGTCAGCAAATAGATAAGGAAAAAGCACTGTTTTCCTTAGAAAGCCCTCACCCACCGACCTAGTCGGTGGCATGCTTCATCATCGGGCCCACCACAGTGGCACCAAATGTGCCCCGGGTGTGCTACAACGCCAGGTGACTGCGGAGCTGGTATATTGCTGAGTGTGCAGTGAAGGGGTGTGATATGTGAAGTTAAAATGCTATACAAAAGGTCCCAGCACCCGAGGGTTAACAATATTTAATAAACTGGGCCTTTGTTAGCAAGATAAAAAGGCAAAAGGACGTTAGTGGAGTGTTACAATGACCTCCGGCGTCCAGTGTGGTCTACATGTTTCAGCCAGTGCCTTTTATTTCTAAGCTGGCTTTCCTCAGGACCATAGAGAGATGTGAAAAGGTGCAAAATTATAATAAACTTAACTTAAGTGTGTGTTTGGGTTTTTACTATGTGTTGCGCACGCTAAGGCGCTATAACTGTTAGAGGGGGATTCCCTCAAGCTTTTCTACATGGAACACATAGGACAAGGACAAGACGTACAGAGGGCGGCTCTATTTACCAGCCATTCATTTTCAAAGTCAGTGGCTTGCTCAGCTATCAAAGTTTTGTACTTGGCAACATCCACTTCTGAAAATTGATCCAAAATTGTGGCAGTAATGCAATGTGGATGTGACACAATGTTATTTTTAATCCTTGTATTTTCAAATAAGCGAACGGCTAAGGATACCACCAAATAATATGCGTCTTGTTTGTCATCCACACCGGCGCACATTTCAGACACCTCTTTCAGATGTTGCTCTAGCATTTGCAGCAATGGGATAGCTTGGCCCATAGTACAGTCCTCCTTGCTGACTTCACGTGTGAAGACCTCAAAAGGAAGTAGCATCTTTGTCAGGCAATTAACAAGGTCTCATTGGCCAATGTCAACGTTCATGCCTCTCACAGTAAGATCCCCTAATCTTTGCATGACATAAGCATTGAGTGGTATGTACTGCTCAAACAGACGATCACGCATGTAATAAGTTGAGTTTCAACGTGTTGGCACCTCCTGGATGAATGCCTTGACTGGCATTTTATGCTCACATTGAGTGACCCTCAGCTGCTTTCAGGCTTTAAAAGAATGGCTGAAATGAGTGCATATTCTTCTGTAAGTGGCCAGTAAGTTGCTGACTTTGTATTCATTTTTCAGATATTCTTGAACAACAATGTTAATGCAGTGAGTGTGCCAAACATGGGGCCCTGAAATTGCCACCATCTTTCATTGCCTTAACTACATTACTGCCATTGTCCGTGGCAACAAAACCAATGTTAAGCCCTCTTGGGCTTATCATTGACATCAAAGACCTTGCTGTTAAACTCATCCAAAATATTTGCAGCAGTATGAGATTTCTCCATTACAAACATGGCTACAGTTGCATGTTTGCGAGTGGTAAGAAAATCTCAGCAGCGTCCAAACTAGCAGATGTCTGTTCTCTAACCCCACAAAAGAGATCCTGTGTGCAGTGATGCACATATAATCAGTGGCTTGGGAACTGGTCCACATGTCTTTTGTCAGGTGGATACTGTAAACAGCACTCTGCTGCAAGGCTTTTCCTAGCTATTACAGCATGTCGTGATGTAGTGCTGGAACAGCAACTACTCTGGTGAAATAGTAGCGGCTGGGAACCTGCCATTTTGGGCAGATGACTGTCACAAATTCCAGAAAACCCACCCCTTCAACAAAAGAAAAAGGGAGAAGGTCCAGTGCTAACATTTTAGCTGGCTTGGCAGTGTAAAAACGTGTCATTGGGTGGTCGTCCTTGTACTGCCCCTCTGCCCTAGTCTACATGCTGATAATGGTAGGCTGCATGGTTTTCCTTTCTGTTATGCTCAGCTACATACTTTTTTTCATTTTGATAATCCTTGGTGTCTCAGGCTGACTCTTACTCTTGTGCCACTGAGATGTAGATGAGGATGTGGGCGGTACCACTGCACTGCTGGGGACAGGGCTACTTTGTGTACCACTATCAGAGAGAATGTCTCCCTCTTCTTCCTCTTCCACCGTGATTGGATCTTCTGCTCGTTTATCCCCACCAACAGCAATGGTTGTAATTTTTATGCTGCAAAGGCGGTCCTCCCAGTTGATCAAGTGGTGTTTTTTCAGATGGGTTATTTGGCCTCTGGTACCGTAGTTTGTACCAAGCATACCCTAACTAACAGAGGTATTATGAATGGAGCATATAGCAATGTTCTCCTCCTTTTCGCTAACCGTAAAGAAGTTCCAAACTATGGAGATCAACTTTTGTCTTCTGCTGGAGGTGCTATTTCCATGCCGGATGAACTGGAGGATGTGCGTTGAATAATGCAAATATGGAAGCTGTAGGTGGTGTTGGTGTTACCTGTGTTGGTGTTATCCGTGCCACATCCCTCACCACAATTTGGGATGTGGTAATGTCGGTCTGCACTGGGGCACGAGTAATGTCCATGATGACTGGCTCATCATCATCCTGCTGTTGTACATCGATCTCCATTAGTGTAAGGCTTTCTGAAACCTTCCTTTTCCCTAATCTGGTCTTGGGAAGTATCTCCCTATCAGGCTCAGGTTGTGGCTCCCAAGTTGCATCTAGATCATCAGAAGGGATGCTTGGCGAAGAACTCAATGGACTAAACCTCCTTTTCCTTGCTTTGGATGTGGAAAACAATTGATCTTCTGAATGAGTGGCTTCCTCTTCTTCTTCGTCTGCATGAGGCTCGATTTCCTGAACTGCCCCTACATTGGGAGGGACAACTAATTTTGTGGGCGATGGTTGCGGCTGTTGTTGACCACTTATCTGCTGTGTTTCATCTTGAGTTGATTGGGTACTACTTTGAGATAGCGATAAGTTTATCTCGGGCTCAGCATCAGTGGTTTGCACCATTAGGCTGGCTACCTCTTCCACACTCATGTGCTTGGACCTGAGTTGGTGGGTTGGGCCCACTAATGCAGAGGTGCTGCCCCCAGACACCGCTGCTGCAGGCATCATTTTTGTTTTCCCAAAAAAGGTTTGGGGCGGAACACCAGACTTAAGTGTCACTTCCTTCTTATGTTACTTCTTCTCAGCAAACTTTCTTGGTCTTTGGTGACCAGATACCTGCTTTCTTTGGGCCCATCTTCAGATGTCAGTACCACTCAGTTGCACAAGTTGCAGAGATGTCTGGTCAGGTCACACGTCACGTCGTGTAGAACAGCAGGACGTTTGTCTGGCAGTACAATGGGCAATGATGACAGACACCTCCTCCTCCTCAGTCTTTTGTGCACGTAAAAGCAAAAAAGTCAGAAGAACATCAGTCAAATGTAGAATTTGTTGTGCTCAAATTACTACTACTGTACTGTGTACACACAGGAAGAATAAGAATAGCAAAGAAAAAATACAAAAATACAAATGCAGTGGCAACTGTTTCGCCTTAATTTGAGCATCATGTGGGATGGATGCATCATCATGGACCTGCAGCTGGCAATGGGGATGGAAGCAGTAACGCAAGAGCAAGAACAATGAAAAGACACCCAGGCCTATGTAGCAAAAACAGCACACTACTAACAACTGCCAAAAAATGGCCTGAGCCACATGGTCACTCCTCACAGGCACAAGGCCCATAAAACAATGAACTCAAGCAGGCCTATATGGCCAGACAAAAGATGCCTGTTAAACAACACAGCTTTAATGCAAAAACGAAACTCTACATGGCTAAAAAGGTTGGAAAGTTACACAACAACACATACACATGTAACAAAGGCATTTATTTAACATACACCCAAAAAGTGATCTACACCCCAAAAACGACATTTTGCAATTCAATCCAATGCCATCCATGCCATAAATTATGTTTAAATTAAACAACCACCACAGAAACAGTGGAGTACCTCTAAGTTTCTGACTGAAAAGGCCTAACACACACACCAAAAAAGTGAACCCCCCCCCCAAAAAAAACACATTTTGCAATTCAATCCAATTGTATCTATGCCCTAAATGATATATAAATTCAACAGACAACATAGAAACAGTTGTTTCATGCACCCATGATGAGTTCCTCTGGGCCTCCTGTCAGACTAGGCCACAAGCTTGGAGGCCTATAGCAAGAGCAGAGTGCTGGTCCCAAAACATGGCCACCACCACATGGCCAGCCAACCCACAACAACAAGAAAAGAAAGAGAAGACAGACAATGCAGGCCATGGCAAAAGCACAATGCCTGGCTTAATAAATGGCCACACCCCACATGGCCAGCCCACCCACAATAACTAGAAAGGGAATCCAAAGGACAGGAACAGGAAGTTGGAGACTCTAGGGAACTTCCTCCCTCTTTAAAAAAAATTGTAAAAAAAGAATAATTACTCCTTGCTCCAAAAACTACATCCTAATGACAACCTGAGGAGTTTTTTAAGCAAAATCACCAAAATCATTGTAGTGTAGTTCCTATTTTCCCAATGGGCTCTTCGCATTGGAATAACATAAACAGCAGTGTAGACGTAGGACTGTGGTCATCTAGGTCTCTACTGACTATGTTAAACTTAATTTAGGTTTGCGCTAGCTAGCTCAGAGGTCACTCAAAACTTTCTTGAATGAATAGGGAGGGCTGAACTTCCCTGATTCTGACGAGAAGAGATTCAGTTTCTTACAACTGCATAAACATGACAACTTTGCTCCCTCAAAATAAGAGTGTATCTCTAGAGTCATGTGAAAACAATAGGCAGCTATTTCACTCAGTCAACCGTGCATACTTAGTTTCACCAGAGTACAGAGAAATAGAGAGACGGGTGTTTTCAATAAAAGGTGTTATTATTGAGCAGTCTTCTTTCTCATGTTAGAGAAATTAATTGCCACAATTGCAATACTTATCATAAAGTAAAGTGTGTACATTAAAAGTAGTATTATGAAATAATACTGTAAAAGCATTGATATGGTCTCTTAGCCATATGATACTTTAAAATGGATAAAATATATACATACATAAAAACATTGACTAACGTACTCAACTGGTGCTTCTAACTACGCCTACCCCGGTGTACCTGACCTAAGCTTAATACTTGGGAAGGAGTAAGTAAGTAGCAGTTTAAGTTAAGTTGGTAAAGATTGTTTTGCCAAGAATCTGCATCAAGAATTCTCTTAAGGGTTTAATCAGCTCCGTACCTTGGTAATAGAATGTGGGAGGTCTGGTATCTCTTTTCTCAGGACTCGATCTCCCAGCAACCCGCAAGGGTAAGCTGGAAACAACGGAGCTGGATTTTCTTGGCTGGAGAAAAGGACAGCGTCTCTCTCAGTGTGTCAAAACGGGAGGTGCAGCTTCCGTGGGCTCTCGCATCAGCTGGGCTCTCGGGCAAGTAGATAGCCACTGTGTGTTTGCTTAAGGCAACTGTTGGTATATTTATACCTGAAAGGTGCCGAGTTTGACGTAAGGTTGGACATAAGACGTCACTAAGAACTAACAATTCTTTCTGGACTCCAGGAGTTCTTGTTCAAATCAAAACAAAAGCAGGGGGGATTTCCCGGGCTGCTGGAGGCTTGGTTTGTTTAAAGAACGCATTGTGCTTTCTAGGAGTCGATGGGAGTAGCCGTGCTGCGCTTTGGACTGCATGGGCTATTACTGAATATGGATATGATTCTTATGCCTTTATCAGGATATTATTGATTATAACCACATAAAGGCATGAATCGGGAATATCGAATTAGAGTCCTAGATAGAAACACAACACCCACTCCACGGGTTAATGTCTATCATTACTAAAGAAACTAAGCAATAGTAAACATTTTAAAATGCATGTGTTTTTTCCAACCCACCCCAAAATACATATTTCGCATTTGAAATGGTATATGGTAAATACACGAAAATGAGTATTGGTACTATACGTTTTTCAAGCAGTGTTATCATTCAGATAAATGCATATATATATCAGCTGAATGAATTGCAAAAATTACACATGAAATGGCTCTGAATTAAGCATGGGCAGAAAATCCGTTACGCTCGCGGATTTTGCGGATTTTCAGTAAATTCGCAATCCGCGAACGCTCGCGAATTTACCGAAAATCCGCAAATTCGCACGCAGCGGATTTTTTTCTTTGCGGTGTAAGTTCGCAATTGCGAACATGTAGGTGCGGCGGGCAGCAACAATCTCGCACTCGCGAAATTACAATAATTGCAATTCTGCACAAGAAATCTACTAGCAAGCAGCATTGACCTTCTGAAAATGATGATTTTTAGCAGAATAACTCCTCAGGTTGACATTTGCCTGCACTTTTTTGGATTTGAGGCCTTTTGATTTTCTTTGGATAACTTTTGGATTAGAAATCAACTTTCTCATATAAGCTTGGTGGGGCATTACAGTTGCTGTAATGCTGTTCTGCAGAAAAACGAGTTTTGCAAAAGTGAAAGCAGGTTCAAAAGTTCAAACTCATCATTAGTAACCGTTCCCTGTAGTGCTTCCTGACAAGGGCCCCTCCACAGCTCAGTTGCTAGTTGCAACAATTGTATGACCCTGCTCTGACCCTCACAGCAGGCTCATAGAATAGCTACAAGTAGGCCACAAAGGTCCTGGAAAAAAAATTGCACTGCAACAGAAAGCAATTACAGATAAGTAAGCAGGTGCCAGACTGGAATTTTAAAACAGTGACACATTAATAAATCAACCCCAAATTAATTCATGTCAGTTGAAGCAGGCAGGTGTGCTTGCTTTTCCCCCCCATAATCTACAGTGATGATGAACCAGAGGGTGGCATTGATGTACCAGAGGGTGGCATGGGTGAAACAGAGGGTGGCAGGGGTGAAACAGAGAGTGCTGGGAACCTGTGATGATGAACCAGACATAGAAACAACATAATCGTGACCGTTGCGAGCCGACATGTAAGTTCGCAATTGCGAACTGTTACAAAACCCTTGCGAACTGTCAGAAATCCTTGCGAACTGGCAGAAATCCTTGCGAACACAAAAAAAAAAATTCGCGAGAACTCGCGGATTTTGCGGATTGCGAGTTCGCAAATTCACAAAATTCGCGAACGCCAGATTCGCAAAATTCGCCCATGCTAACTCTGAATACAGAAAAGAAGGTCGAGACCATTCCATCACATATTTATACAAAATGCTGTATATATGCTAGAGGTTGAGGTGAAATATTGTCCCTAGTATCCCAAAAATAGAAGCTCTATTTTTCAAGAATAGTTCTACTTTAAGCAGAGTACCAGGTGCCATAAAAAGTAAATATTTTGGAAAATGGACAAAAATAATTTTGCTTTCAGGGGAAAAATAGTTCCAAATATTTTCTGTAGCTTTGTTTATCAAAACTGAAGGCCGAATTCAGAGTTCAGGGAACGCTGTGTGCTCATTGTTTTAAGAGTTATTCTCGTTGACTGGAGAGAACATTATTTCAGACAGACCAGCAAAAAATTTGGTCTACAACATAAGGTGAAAGTTCAACCAAGTTCGAAAATACTGCAACTGTGCAGTTCTCTCCGTGATTGCTATCATCGATGTTTGGATCAGCAATGCTAACAGAAGGTTGTACCTGTTTGGTGCTGCTTTCCTCTAGTACCTCACCGCCACCGACTCGCAGTGGTGAAGTCTCAACGAATGCCGTCATCAGAATAGGTAGCCGCTGGGGACAACACGATGCATGAGTCGTTACAGGACCTAGCAAAGTATTGATATCCATTGGTACTGCTGATGGTAGTGTAAGACAGACGTCCAACACGCATTCTTCTCCGCATAGCAGACATCGAAGCGCAGGTAAGATGCAATTCTGCCAGATTGGTCTGAATGAAAGAAACCAGGTTGTACTCAGATCTCTTAGCCGGGCCAATCCAAGGACCTTAGTGATACGGTCTCGGTATCCTATTGCTAGGATTGTTTCTTCCATCGTTGCTGGAGTCTTGTCTGTGGATTGGCTTGCCATATCGGTGCAGAAGGAGCAAAAATAAAATTCATGCCACGAGTCACAAGATTAAGGGTAGGCCGCCAAAGACAGAATAGACAAAATTCGAGAAGATGCCCTGAACTGTTTCAAAGGGTGCTAACAGTCCCGAAAAAACTGTCTTAAATACATGTGCGAGGCCATTGGTATCAGACATGTTTAAGATTTGGCTTAACATTTCTACGAAATGCACGGGGCAATTTGTCAATAAAAGGAAATGTATCATTGCCGATGTCCTTGCCACTTGCAGATCATACATTTCTTTGGATGACGTTAAAGGCACAGTTGTCTGTAAAAGAATAGACTTCATTCTGCTTAAAGTATCAGTTCGAATAGAAGAGATATTCAAGGAAGGCCATAACGCAGCCCCCATATCTTAATTGCTGTGTGGATACAATACTTGCAAACAGAAAATGGCCCTGGAAGTTACGGTCGTCAGATAGGCTTTTCCTTTCAGCATGCCACAACAGCTGTGGTCACTTATTAAAACGTAACTGCCGTTAGAAAATGATGTAAAAATTGGCTCTATCTGTTTTGCAGGCGTGCCATGCAGGTGACGTGAAAGGTTATTTGAAGACCCTTCGCAGGCTCCATGCAAATTAATAGCTTGACACAGAAGTGTACCGCTTAGTGATTTTTTGCAATTGTTACCACTAAGGAATACCTCCTTGTTTCCTTCACTATACCATCTGTGTGTATAAGGTAAATCCCAGGTTGATTTTATGTATTCTTTACCCAACCTCTCATACTGGCCTTCAGGTATATACTCTTGGCAGTATTTAAACTGGAAAGTTGTTATCGGAATTGTAATCATTCCGTGTATTATCCATTCAATGACAGGTCTCTCTGACATTGTCAATGGTAATCTCTCAAGTTTTTCAATGCTCAGAATAGTATAGTCTGCTCCTTTTTGTGCCAAACTGATTTGTTTATCATTAAGGTTAAAGATACCGAATAATGATGTTGTGTTGATTAAACGCCATGGTACATAGCCTGAACGCAGATTTTGCAACGTCCATCCAAGCTGTACAATAAAATGTAATTGAGACTGACCATGTTGTAACATTAGTAAGTCCTGCTCTATTATATCTAAAGCAGATGATACAATGCTGTCCAGTGAATATATTCTGGAGGACAGAGTCGTTAACCTGTCAACTAGAGAATTTGATTTTTCCAAATTTATACGATCAATTTCTTGTATTTTTTCTGCTGTTTCAATTTGCATTACTTTCCAAGCTTTGTTGTATGCAGCGTATATACCGGCCGCTATGAAACGTTTTTGACGCTGTTTGCGTGGTCCCAAATTGAAATCACGCAAGTCAGCACCGTCTTTAAGTAAAGTCAAGTGTTGCTTAATTTCAGCCAGTGTAGATTTCTCTAGCCACTCAAGGCATAGTTTCCCTACACTGTATGTTGTAACTATCCCTGGATGTTGTCTCTGGGAGTATCTTGGGTCTGGCCTGGTCATTTTGAACCCATGTGTTTTGTTCAGGAATCTATCTTGACAGTTATTTGTGTCTGTTGGCCAGATCAACCACGTTTTCCCATCAGGTTGTGTTTTGTTTTGGTATAAAATATGGGATACGTCTACCTCCACATCTGTAATGCTGTCGCTATCAGTTATGGGTTTCGGAATAAACGGTGTATTTAAGTCTTTTATCTTAGCTAGGCCAAGACAAGTAGTTTGTTGAATGGTGTCATTCAAGAATATCATTTGTTCTGGGATCATGCAGGCCCTAAATAATGCTTCTAGGCCTTGTAT